>NC_141898.1:27271522-27296820 GCF_030686135.1 Camelina sativa
TACAATTAGTCAAATGCATTGGATTGTCACACATTCTGACCCTAGAAACAGTAACAAAGCTGTTTACTGCGTACAAACAATGTTTTCTCGGTTTTTGCCTGTTTTCTCGGTTTAAGCATGTTTTGGGATAAAACCGGTTTAAGTGTTGTCTAAACACTCCAAATTCATCCCGAACTCTTACAATTAGTCAAATGCATTGGATTGTCACACATTCTAACCCTAGAAACAGTAACAATGCTGCTTACTGCTTAGAATCAACGTTTTCTCAGTTTTAGCTTGTTTCGGGACAAAATGGGTAAAAGTGTTGTCTAAAAACTCCAAATTCATTCCGAACTCTTACAATTAGTCAAATGCATTGGATTGTCACACATTATGACTCTAGAAACAGTAACAAAGCTGTTTACTGCTTAGAATCAACGTTTTCTCAGTTTTAGCCTCTTTCGGGACAAAATGGGTAAAAGTGTTGTCTAAAACTCCAAATTCATCCCAAACTCTTACAATTAGTCAAATGCATTGGATAGTCACACATTCTGACCCTAGAAACAGTAACAAAGCTGTTTACTGCGTACAATCAATGTTTTCTCGGTTTTAGCCTGTTTTCTCGGTTTAAGCATGTTTTTCGATAAAACCGGTTTAAGTGTTGTCTAAACACTCCAAATTCATCCCGAACTCTTACAATTAGTCAAATGCATTGGATTGTCACACATTATAACCCTAGAAACAGTAACAATGCTGCTTACTGCTTAGAATCAACGTTTTCTCAGTTTTAGCTTGTTTCGGGACAAAATGGGTAAAAGTGTTGTCTAAAAACTCCAAATTCATTCCGAACTCTTACAATTAGTCAAATGCATTGGATTGTCAAACATTCTGACCCTAGAAACAGTAACAATGCTGCTTACATCTTAGAATCAATGTTTTCTCGGTTTAAGCCTGTTTTGGGATAAAACGGGTTTAAGTGTTGTCTAAACACTCCAAATTCATCCCGAACTCTTACAATTAGTCAAATGCATTGGATTGTCATACATTCTGACCCGAAAAAGAGTAACAAAGCTGCTTACTTCTTAGAATCAATGTTTTCTCGGTTTTAGCCTGTTTTGGGATCAAACGCGTTTAAGTGTTGTCTAAACACTCCAAATTCATCCCGAACTCTTACAATTAGTCAAATGCATTGGATTGTCACACATTATGACCCTAGAAACAGTAACAAAGCCGTTTACTGCTTCCAATCAATTTTTTCTTGGTTTTAGCCTGTTTTCTCGGGTTAAGCTTGTTTCGGGACAAAATGGGTAAAAGTGTTGTCTAAAAACTCCAAATTCATTCCGAACACTTACAATTAGTCAAATGCATTGGATTGTCACACATTATGACCCTAGAAACAGTAACAAAGCTGTTTACTGCTTAGAATCAACGTTTTCTCAGTTTTAGCCTGTTTCGGGACAAAATGGGTAAAAGTGTTGTCTAAAACTCCAAATTCATCCCGAACTCTTACAATTAGTCAAATGCATTGGATTGTCATACATTCTGACCCGAAAAACAGTAACAAACCTGCTTACTTCTTAGAATCAATGTTTTCTCGGTTTTAGCCTGTTTTGGGATAAAACGGGTTTAAGTGTTGTCTAAACACTCCAAATTCATCCCGACCTCTTACAATTTGTCAAATGCATTGGATTGTCACACATTATGACCCTAGAAACAGTAACAAAGCTGTTTACTGCTTCCAATCAATTTTTTCTCAGTTTTAGCCTGTTTTCTCGGTTTAAGCATGTTTTGGGATAAAACGGGTTTAAGTGTTGTCTAAACACTCCAAATTCATCCCAAACTCTTACAATTAGTCAAATGCATTGTATTGTCACACATTATGACCCTAGAAACAGTAACAAAGCTGTTTACTGCTTACAATCAATGTTTTCTCGGTTTTAGCCTGTTTTCTCGGTTTAAGCATGTTTTGGGATGAAACGGGTTTAAGTGTTGTCTAAACACTCCAAATACATCCCAAACTCTTACAATTAGTCAATTGCATTGGATTGTCACACATTCTGACCCTAGAAACAGTAACAAAGCTGTTTACTGCGTACAATCAATGTTTTCTCGGTTTTTGCCTGTTTTCTCGGTTTAAGCATGTTTTGGGATAAAACCGGTTTAAGTGTTGTCTAAACACTCCAAATTCATCCTGAACTCTTACAATTAGTCAAATGCATTGGATTGTCACACATTCTGACCCTAGAAACAGTAACAAAGCTGTTTACTGCTTAGAATCAACGTTTTCTCAGTTTTAGCCTGTTTCAGGACAAAATGGGTATAAGTGTTGTCTAAACACTCCAAATTCATCCCGAACTCTTACAATTAGTCAAATGCATTGGATTGTCATACATTCTGACCCGAAAAACAGTAACAAACCTGCTTACTTCTTAGAATCAATGTTTTCTCGGTTTTAGCCTGTTTTGGGATAAAACGCGTTTAAGTGTTGTCTAAAAACTCCTAATTCATCCCGAACTCTTACAATTAGTCAAATACATTGGATTGTCACACATTATGACCCTAGAAACAGTAACAAAGCTGTTTACTGCTTCCAATCAATTTTTTCTTGGTTTTAGCCTGTTTTCTCGGGTTAAGCATGTTTTGGGATAAAACGGGTTTAAGTGTTGTCTAAACACTCCAAGTTCATCCCAAACTCTTACAATTAGTCAAATGCATTGGATTGTCACACATTATGACCCTAGAAACATTAACAATGCTGCTTACTGCTTAGAATCAACGTTTTCTCAGTTTTAGCTTGTTTCGGGACAAAATGGGTAAAAGTGTTGTCTAAAACTCCAAATTCATCCCGAACTCTTACAATTAGTCAAATGCATTGGATTGTCAAACATTCTGACCCTAGAAACAGTAACAATGCTGCTTACAGCTTAGAATCAATGTTTTCTCGGTTTAAGCCTGTTTTGGGATAAAACGGGTTTAAGTGTTGTCTAAACACTCCAAATTCATCTCGAATTTTTAAAATTAGTCAAATGCATTGGATTGTTAAATATTTTGACCCTAAAAAGAGTAACATATCTGTTTACTGCTTCCAAACAATGTTTTCTCTCGGTTTTCGCCTGTTTCTCGTTTTAAGCATGTTTTGGGGATAAAACGGTTTTAAGTGTTGTCTAAACACTCCAAATTCATCCTGAACTCTTACAATTAGTCCAATGCATTGGATTGTCATACATGCTGACCCTAAAAACAGTAACAAAGCTGCTTACTTCTTAGAATCAATGTTTTCTCAGTTTTAGCCTGTTTTGGGATAAAACAGGTTTAAGTGTTGTCTAAACACTCCAAATTCATCCCAAACTCTTACAATTAGTCAAATGCAATGGATCTTCACACATTATGACCCTAGAAACAGTAATAAAGCTGTTTACTGCTTCCAATCAATGTTTTCTCGGTTTTAGCCTGTTTTCTCGGTTTAAGCATGTTTTGGGATAAAACGGGTTTAAGTGTTGTCTAAACACTCCAAATTCATCCCAAACTCTTACAATTAGTCAAATGCATTGGATTGTCACACATTATGACCCTAGAAAGAGTAACAAAGCTGTTTACTGCTTCCAATCAATGTTTTCTCGGTTTTAGCCTGTTTTCTCGGTTTAAGCATGTTTTGGGATAAAACAGGTTTAAGTGTTGTCTAAACACTCCAAATTCATCCCGAACTCTTACAATTAGTCAAATGCATTGTATTGTCACATATTAAGATCCTAGAAACAGTAAAAATCTGTTTACTGCTTACAATCAATGTTTTCTCGGTTTTAGCCTGTTTTCTCGATTTAAGCATGTTTTGGGACAAAACGGGTTTAAGTGTTGTCTAAACACTCCAAATTCATCCCAAATGTTTTCAATTAGTAAAATGCATTGGATTGTCACACATTCTGACCCTAGAAACAGTAACAAAGCTGTTTACTGCTTAGAATCAACGTTTTCTCAGTTTTAGCCTGTTTCAGGACAAAATGGGTATAAGTGTTGTCTAAACACTCCAAATTCATCCCGAACTCTTACAATTAGTCAAATGCATTGGATTGTCATACATTCTGACCCGAAAAAGAGTAACAAAGCTGCTTACTTCTTAGAATCAATGTTTTCTCGGTTTTAGCCTGTTTTGGGATAAAACGCGTTTAAGTGTTGTCTAAAAACTCCTAATTCATCCCGAACTCTTACAATTAGTCAAATACATTGGATTGTCACACATTATGACCCTAAAAACAGTAACAAAGCTGTTTACTGCTTCCAATCAATTTTTTCTTGGTTTTAGCCTGTTTTCTCGGGTTAAGCATGTTTTGGGATGAAACGGGTTTAAGTGTTGTCTAAACACTCCAAATACATCCCAAACTCTTACAATTAGTCAAATGCATTGGATTGTCACACATTCTGACCCTAGAAACAGTAACAAAGCTGTTTACTGCGTACAAACAATGTTTTCTCGGTTTTTGCCTGTTTTCTCGGTTTAAGCATGTTTTGGGATAAAACCGGTTTAAGTGTTGTCTAAACACTCCAAATTCATCCCGAACTCTTACAATTAGTCAAATGCATTGGATTGTCACACATTCTAACCCTAGAAACAGTAACAATGCTGCTTACTGCTTAGAATCAACGTTTTCTCAGTTTTAGCTTGTTTCGGGACAAAATGGGTAAAAGTGTTGTCTAAAAACTCCAAATTCATTCCGAACTCTTACAATTAGTCAAATGCATTGGATTGTCACACATTATGACTCTAGAAACAGTAACAAAGCTGTTTACTGCTTAGAATCAACGTTTTCTCAGTTTTAGCCTCTTTCGGGACAAAATGGGTAAAAGTGTTGTCTAAAACTCCAAATTCATCCCAAACTCTTACAATTAGTCAAATGCATTGGATAGTCACACATTCTGACCCTAGAAACAGTAACAAAGCTGTTTACTGCGTACAATCAATGTTTTCTCGGTTTTAGCCTGTTTTCTCGGTTTAAGCATGTTTTTCGATAAAACCGGTTTAAGTGTTGTCTAAACACTCCAAATTCATCCCGAACTCTTACAATTAGTCAAATGCATTGGATTGTCACACATTATAACCCTAGAAACAGTAACAATGCTGCTTACTGCTTAGAATCAACGTTTTCTCAGTTTTAGCTTGTTTCGGGACAAAATGGGTAAAAGTGTTGTCTAAAAACTCCAAATTCATTCCGAACTCTTACAATTAGTCAAATGCATTGGATTGTCAAACATTCTGACCCTAGAAACAGTAACAATGCTGCTTACATCTTAGAATCAATGTTTTCTCGGTTTAAGCCTGTTTTGGGATAAAACGGGTTTAAGTGTTGTCTAAACACTCCAAATTCATCCCGAACTCTTACAATTAGTCAAATGCATTGGATTGTCATACATTCTGACCCGAAAAAGAGTAACAAAGCTGCTTACTTCTTAGAATCAATGTTTTCTCGGTTTTAGCCTGTTTTGGGATCAAACGCGTTTAAGTGTTGTCTAAACACTCCAAATTCATCCCGAACTCTTACAATTAGTCAAATGCATTGGATTGTCACACATTATGACCCTAGAAACAGTAACAAAGCCGTTTACTGCTTCCAATCAATTTTTTCTTGGTTTTAGCCTGTTTTCTCGGGTTAAGCTTGTTTCGGGACAAAATGGGTAAAAGTGTTGTCTAAAAACTCCAAATTCATTCCGAACACTTACAATTAGTCAAATGCATTGGATTGTCACACATTATGACCCTAGAAACAGTAACAAAGCTGTTTACTGCTTAGAATCAACGTTTTCTCAGTTTTAGCCTGTTTCGGGACAAAATGGGTAAAAGTGTTGTCTAAAACTCCAAATTCATCCCGAACTCTTACAATTAGTCAAATGCATTGGATTGTCATACATTCTGACCCGAAAAACAGTAACAAACCTGCTTACTTCTTAGAATCAATGTTTTCTCGGTTTTAGCCTGTTTTGGGATAAAACGGGTTTAAGTGTTGTCTAAACACTCCAAATTCATCCCGACCTCTTACAATTTGTCAAATGCATTGGATTGTCACACATTATGACCCTAGAAACAGTAACAAAGCTGTTTACTGCTTCCAATCAATTTTTTCTCAGTTTTAGCCTGTTTTCTCGGTTTAAGCATGTTTTGGGATAAAACGGGTTTAAGTGTTGTCTAAACACTCCAAATTCATCCCAAACTCTTACAATTAGTCAAATGCATTGTATTGTCACACATTATGACCCTAGAAACAGTAACAAAGCTGTTTACTGCTTACAATCAATGTTTTCTCGGTTTTAGCCTGTTTTCTCGGTTTAAGCATGTTTTGGGATGAAACGGGTTTAAGTGTTGTCTAAACACTCCAAATACATCCCAAACTCTTACAATTAGTCAATTGCATTGGATTGTCACACATTCTGACCCTAGAAACAGTAACAAAGCTGTTTACTGCGTACAATCAATGTTTTCTCGGTTTTTGCCTGTTTTCTCGGTTTAAGCATGTTTTGGGATAAAACCGGTTTAAGTGTTGTCTAAACACTCCAAATTCATCCTGAACTCTTACAATTAGTCAAATGCATTGGATTGTCACACATTCTAACCCTAGAAACAGTAACAATGCTGCTTACTGCTTAGAATCAACGTTTTCTCAGTTTTAGCTTGTTTCGGGACAAAATGGGTAAAAGTGTTGTCTAAAAACTCCAAATTCATTCCGAACTCTTACAATTAGTCAAATGCATTGGATTGTCACACATTATGACCCTAGAAACAGTAACAAAGCTGTTTACTGCTTAGAATCAACGTTTTCTCAGTTTTAGCCTGTTTCGGGACAAAATGGGTAAAAGTGTTGTCTAAAACTCCAAATTCATCCCGAACTCTTACAATTAGTCAAATGCATTGGATTGTCATACATTCTGACCCGAAAAACAGTAACAAACCTGCTTACTTCTTAGAATCAATGTTTTCTCGGTTTTAGCCTGTTTTGGGATAAAACGGGTTTAAGTGTTGTCTAAACACTCCAAATTCATCCCGACCTCTTACAATTAGTCAAATGCATTGGATTGTCACACATTATGACCCTAGAAACAGTAACAAAGCTGTTTACTGCTTCCAATCAATTTTTTCTCAGTTTTAGCCTGTTTTCTCGGTTTAAGCATGTTTTGGGATAAAACGGGTTTAAGTGTTGTCTAAACACTCCAAATTCATCCCAAACTCTTACAATTAGTCAAATGCATTGTATTGTCACACATTATGACCCTAGAAACAGTAACAAAGCTGTTTACTGCTTACAATCAATGTTTTCTCGGTTTTAGCCTGTTTTCTCGGTTTAAGCATGTTTTGGGATGAAACGGGTTTAAGTGTTGTCTAAACACTCCAAATACATCCCAAACTCTTACAATTAGTCAAATGCATTGGATTGTCACACATTCTGACCCTAGAAACAGTAACAAAGCTGTTTACTGCGTACAATCAATGTTTTCTCGGTTTTTGCCTGTTTTCTCGGTTTAAGCATGTTTTGGGATAAAACCGGTTTAAGTGTTGTCTAAACACTCCAAATTCATCCCGAACTCTTACAATTAGTCAAATGCATTGGATTGTCACACATTCTAACCCTAGAAACAGTAACAATGCTGCTTACTGCTTAGAATCAACGTTTTCTCAGTTTTAGCTTGTTTCGGGACAAAATGGGTAAAAGTGTTGTCTAAAAACTCCAAATTCATTCCGAACTCTTACAATTAGTCAAATGCATTGGATTGTCACACATTATGACTCTAGAAACAGTAACAAAGCTGTTTACTGCTTAGAATCAACGTTTTCTCAGTTTTAGCCTCTTTCGGGACAAAATGGGTAAAAGTGTTGTCTAAAACTCCAAATTCATCCCAAACTCTTACAATTAGTCAAATGCATTGGATAGTCACACATTCTGACCCTAGAAACAGTAACAAAGCTGTTTACTGCGTACAATCAATGTTTTCTCGGTTTTAGCCTGTTTTCTCGGTTTAAGCATGTTTTTCGATAAAACCGGTTTAAGTGTTGTCTAAACACTCCAAATTCATCCCGAACTCTTACAATTAGTCAAATGCATTGGATTGTCACACATTATAACCCTAGAAACAGTAACAATGCTGCTTACTGCTTAGAATCAACGTTTTCTCAGTTTTAGCTTGTTTCGGGACAAAATGGGTAAAAGTGTTGTCTAAAAACTCCAAATTCATTCCGAACTCTTACAATTAGTCAAATGCATTGGATTGTCAAACATTCTGACCCTAGAAACAGTAACAATGCTGCTTACATCTTAGAATCAATGTTTTCTCGGTTTAAGCCTGTTTTGGGATAAAACGGGTTTAAGTGTTGTCTAAACACTCCAAATTCATCCCGAACTCTTACAATTAGTCAAATGCATTGGATTGTCATACATTCTGACCCGAAAAAGAGTAACAAAGCTGCTTACTTCTTAGAATCAATGTTTTCTCGGTTTTAGCCTGTTTTGGGATCAAACGCGTTTAAGTGTTGTCTAAACACTCCAAATTCATCCCGAACTCTTACAATTAGTCAAATGCATTGGATTGTCACACATTATGACCCTAGAAACAGTAACAAAGCCATTTACTGCTTCCAATCAATTTTTTCTTGGTTTTAGCCTGTTTTCTCGGGTTAAGCTTGTTTCGGGACAAAATGGGTAAAAGTGTTGTCTAAAAACTCCAAATTCATTCCGAACTCTTACAATTAGTCAAATGCATTGGATTGTCACACATTATGACCCTAGAAACAGTAACAAAGCTGTTTACTGCTTAGAATCAACGTTTTCTCAGTTTTAGCCTGTTTCGGGACAAAATGGGTAAAAGTGTTGTCTAAAACTCCAAATTCATCCCGAACTCTTACAATTAGTCAAATGCATTGGATTGTCATACATTCTGACCCGAAAAACAGTAACAAACCTGCTTACTTCTTAGAATCAATGTTTTCTCGGTTTTAGCCTGTTTTGGGATAAAACGGGTTTAAGTGTTGTCTAAACACTCCAAATTCATCCCGACCTCTTACAATTAGTCAAATGCATTGGATTGTCACACATTATGACCCTAGAAACAGTAACAAAGCTGTTTACTGCTTCCAATCAATTTTTTCTCAGTTTTAGCCTGTTTTCTCGGTTTAAGCATGTTTTGGGATAAAACGGGTTTAAGTGTTGTCTAAACACTCCAAATTCATCCCAAACTCTTACAATTAGTCAAATGCATTGTATTGTCACACATTATGACCCTAGAAACAGTAACAAAGCTGTTTACTGCTTCCAATCAATTTTTTCTCAGTTTTAGCCTGTTTTCTCGGTTTAAGCATGTTTTGGGATAAAACGGGTTTAAGTGTTGTCTAAACACTCCAAATTCATCCCAAACTCTTACAATTAGTCAAATGCATTGTATTGTCACACATTATGACCCTAGAAACAGTAACAAAGCTGTTTACTGCTTACAATCAATGTTTTCTCGGTTTTAGCCTGTTTTCTCGGTTTAAGCATGTTTTGGGATGAAACGGGTTTAAGTGTTGTCTAAACACTCCAAATACATCCCAAACTCTTACAATTAGTCAATTGCATTGGATTGTCACACATTCTGACCCTAGAAACAGTAACAAAGCTGTTTACTGCGTACAATCAATGTTTTCTCGGTTTTTGCCTGTTTTCTCGGTTTAAGCATGTTTTGGGATAAAACCGGTTTAAGTGTTGTCTAAACACTCCAAATTCATCCTGAACTCTTACAATTAGTCAAATGCATTGGATTGTCACACATTCTAACCCTAGAAACAGTAACAATGCTGCTTACTGCTTAGAATCAACGTTTTCTCAGTTTTAGCTTGTTTCGGGACAAAATGGGTAAAAGTGTTGTCTAAAAACTCCAAATTCATTCCGAACTCTTACAATTAGTCAAATGCATTGGATTGTCACACATTATGACCCTAGAAACAGTAACAAAGCTGTTTACTGCTTAGAATCAACGTTTTCTCAGTTTTAGCCTGTTTCGGGACAAAATGGGTAAAAGTGTTGTCTAAAACTCCAAATTCATCCCGAACTCTTACAATTAGTCAAATGCATTGGATTGTCATACATTCTGACCCGAAAAACAGTAACAAACCTGCTTACTTCTTAGAATCAATGTTTTCTCGGTTTTAGCCTGTTTTGGGATAAAACGGGTTTAAGTGTTGTCTAAACACTCCAAATTCATCCCGACCTCTTACAATTAGTCAAATGCATTGGATTGTCACACATTATGACCCTAGAAACAGTAACAAAGCTGTTTACTGCTTCCAATCAATTTTTTCTCAGTTTTAGCCTGTTTTCTCGGTTTAAGCATGTTTT
Organism: Camelina sativa; assembly: GCF_030686135.1. Classification (NCBI taxonomy): domain Eukaryota; kingdom Viridiplantae; phylum Streptophyta; class Magnoliopsida; order Brassicales; family Brassicaceae; genus Camelina; species Camelina sativa. The sequence goes on from NC_141898.1 coordinate 27,281,851, forward strand.
GGGATAAAACGGGTTTAAGTGTTGTCTAAACACTCCAAATTCATCCCAAACTCTTACAATTAGTCAAATGCATTGTATTGTCACACATTATGACCCTAGAAACAGTAACAAAGCTGTTTACTGCTTACAATCAATGTTTTCTCGGTTTTAGCCTGTTTTCTCGGTTTAAGCATGTTTTGGGATGAAACGGGTTTAAGTGTTGTCTAAACACTCCAAATACATCCCAAACTCTTACAATTAGTCAAATGCATTGGATTGTCACACATTCTGACCCTAGAAACAGTAACAAAGCTGTTTACTGCGTACAATCAATGTTTTCTCGGTTTTTGCCTGTTTTCTCGGTTTAAGCATGTTTTGGGATAAAACCGGTTTAAGTGTTGTCTAAACACTCCAAATTCATCCCGAACTCTTACAATTAGTCAAATGCATTGGATTGTCACACATTCTAACCCTAGAAACAGTAACAATGCTGCTTACTGCTTAGAATCAACGTTTTCTCAGTTTTAGCTTGTTTCGGGACAAAATGGGTAAAAGTGTTGTCTAAAAACTCCAAATTCATTCCGAACTCTTACAATTAGTCAAATGCATTGGATTGTCACACATTATGACTCTAGAAACAGTAACAAAGCTGTTTACTGCTTAGAATCAACGTTTTCTCAGTTTTAGCCTCTTTCGGGACAAAATGGGTAAAAGTGTTGTCTAAAACTCCAAATTCATCCCAAACTCTTACAATTAGTCAAATGCATTGGATAGTCACACATTCTGACCCTAGAAACAGTAACAAAGCTGTTTACTGCGTACAATCAATGTTTTCTCGGTTTTAGCCTGTTTTCTCGGTTTAAGCATGTTTTTCGATAAAACCGGTTTAAGTGTTGTCTAAACACTCCAAATTCATCCCGAACTCTTACAATTAGTCAAATGCATTGGATTGTCACACATTATAACCCTAGAAACAGTAACAATGCTGCTTACTGCTTAGAATCAACGTTTTCTCAGTTTTAGCTTGTTTCGGGACAAAATGGGTAAAAGTGTTGTCTAAAAACTCCAAATTCATTCCGAACTCTTACAATTAGTCAAATGCATTGGATTGTCAAACATTCTGACCCTAGAAACAGTAACAATGCTGCTTACATCTTAGAATCAATGTTTTCTCGGTTTAAGCCTGTTTTGGGATAAAACGGGTTTAAGTGTTGTCTAAACACTCCAAATTCATCCCGAACTCTTACAATTAGTCAAATGCATTGGATTGTCATACATTCTGACCCGAAAAAGAGTAACAAAGCTGCTTACTTCTTAGAATCAATGTTTTCTCGGTTTTAGCCTGTTTTGGGATCAAACGCGTTTAAGTGTTGTCTAAACACTCCAAATTCATCCCGAACTCTTACAATTAGTCAAATGCATTGGATTGTCACACATTATGACCCTAGAAACAGTAACAAAGCCATTTACTGCTTCCAATCAATTTTTTCTTGGTTTTAGCCTGTTTTCTCGGGTTAAGCTTGTTTCGGGACAAAATGGGTAAAAGTGTTGTCTAAAAACTCCAAATTCATTCCGAACTCTTACAATTAGTCAAATGCATTGGATTGTCACACATTATGACCCTAGAAACAGTAACAAAGCTGTTTACTGCTTAGAATCAACGTTTTCTCAGTTTTAGCCTGTTTCGGGACAAAATGGGTAAAAGTGTTGTCTAAAACTCCAAATTCATCCCGAACTCTTACAATTAGTCAAATGCATTGGATTGTCATACATTCTGACCCGAAAAACAGTAACAAACCTGCTTACTTCTTAGAATCAATGTTTTCTCGGTTTTAGCCTGTTTTGGGATAAAACGGGTTTAAGTGTTGTCTAAACACTCCAAATTCATCCCGACCTCTTACAATTAGTCAAATGCATTGGATTGTCACACATTATGACCCTAGAAACAGTAACAAAGCTGTTTACTGCTTCCAATCAATTTTTTCTCAGTTTTAGCCTGTTTTCTCGGTTTAAGCATGTTTTGGGATAAAACGGGTTTAAGTGTTGTCTAAACACTCCAAATTCATCCCAAACTCTTACAATTAGTCAAATGCATTGTATTGTCACACATTATGACCCTAGAAACAGTAACAAAGCTGTTTACTGCTTACAATCAATGTTTTCTCGGTTTTAGCCTGTTTTCTCGGTTTAAGCATGTTTTGGGATGAAACGGGTTTAAGTGTTGTCTAAACACTCCAAATACATCCCAAACTCTTACAATTAGTCAAATGCATTGGATTGTCACACATTCTGACCCTAGAAATAGTAACAAAGCTGTTTACTGCGTACAATCAATGTTTTCTCGGTTTTTGCCTGTTTTCTCGGTTTAAGCATGTTTTGGGATAAAACCGGTTTAAGTGTTGTCTAAACACTCCAAATTCATCCCGAACTCTTACAATTAGTCAAATGCATTGGATTGTCACACATTCTAACCCTAGAAACAGTAACAATGCTGCTTACTGCTTAGAATCAACGTTTTCTCAGTTTTAGCTTGTTTCGGGACAAAATGGGTAAAAGTGTTGTCTAAAAACTCCAAATTCATTCCGAACTCTTACAATTAGTCAAATGCATTGGATTGTCACACATTATGACTCTAGAAACAGTAACAAAGCTGTTTACTGCTTAGAATCAACGTTTTCTCAGTTTTAGCGTCTTTCGGGACAAAATGGGTAAAAGTGTTGTCTAAAACTCCAAATTCATCCCAAACTCTTACAATTAGTCAAATGCATTGGATAGTCACACATTCTGACCCTAGAAACAGTAACAAAGCTGTTTACTGCGTACAATCAATGTTTTCTCGGTTTTAGCCTGTTTTCTCGGTTTAAGCATGTTTTTCGATAAAACCGGTTTAAGTGTTGTCTAAACACTCCAAATTCATCCCGAACTCTTACAATTAGTCAAATGCATTGGATTGTCACACATTATAACCCTAGAAACAGTAACAATGCTGCTTACTGCTTAGAATCAACGTTTTCTCAGTTTTAGCTTGTTTCGGGACAAAATGGGTAAAAGTGTTGTCTAAAAACTCCAAATTCATTCCGAACTCTTACAATTAGTCAAATGCATTGGATTGTCAAACATTCTGACCCTAGAAACAGTAACAATGCTGCTTACATCTTAGAATCAATGTTTTCTCGGTTTAAGCCTGTTTTGGGATTAAAACGGGTTTAAGTGTTGTCTAAACACTCCAAATTCATCCCGAACTCTTACAATTAGTCAAATGCATTGGATTGTCATACATTCTGACCCGAAAAAGAGTAACAAAGCTGCTTACTTCTTAGAATCAATGTTTTCTCGGTTTTAGCCTGTTTTGGGATCAAACGCGTTTAAGTGTTGTCTAAACACTCCAAATTCATCCCGAACTCTTACAATTAGTCAAATGCATTGGATTGTCACACATTATGACCCTAGAAACAGTAACAAAGCCGTTTACTGCTTCCAATCAATTTTTTTCTTGGTTTTAGCCTGTTTTCTCGGGTTAAGCTTGTTTCGGGACAAAATGGGTAAAAGTGTTGTCTAAAAACTCCAAATTCATTCCGAACTCTTACAATTAGTCAAATGCATTGGATTGTCACACATTATGACCCTAGAAACAGTAACAAAGCTGTTTACTGCTTAGAATCAACGTTTTCTCAGTTTTAGCCTGTTTCGGGACAAAATGGGTAAAAGTGTTGTCTAAAACTCCAAATTCATCCCGAACTCTTACAATTAGTCAAATGCATTGGATTGTCATACATTCTGACCCGAAAAACAGTAACAAACCTGCTTACTTCTTAGAATCAATGTTTTCTCGGTTTTAGCCTGTTTTGGGATAAAACGGGTTTAAGTGTTGTCTAAACACTCCAAATTCATCCCGACCTCTTACAATTAGTCAAATGCATTGGATTGTCACACATTATGACCCTAGAAACAGTAACAAAGCTGTTTACTGCTTCCAATCAATTTTTTCTCAGTTTTAGCCTGTTTTCTCGGTTTAAGCATGTTTTGGGATAAAACGGGTTTAAGTGTTGTCTAAACACTCCAAATTCATCCCAAACTCTTACAATTAGTCAAATGCATTGTATTGTCACACATTATGACCCTAGAAACAGTAACAAAGCTGTTTACTGCTTACAATCAATGTTTTCTCGGTTTTAGCCTGTTTTCTCGGTTTAAGCATGTTTTGGGATGAAACGGGTTTAAGTGTTGTCTAAACACTCCAAATACATCCCAAACTCTTACAATTAGTCAAATGCATTGGATTGTCACACATTCTGACCCTAGAAACAGTAACAAAGCTGTTTACTGCGTACAATCAATGTTTTCTCGGTTTTTGCCTGTTTTCTCGGTTTAAGCATGTTTTGGGATAAAACCGGTTTAAGTGTTGTCTAAACACTCCAAATTCATCCTGAACTCTTACAATTAGTCAAATGCATTGGATTGTCACACATTCTAACCCTAGAAACAGTAACAATGCTGCTTACTGCTTAGAATCAACGTTTTCTCAGTTTTAGCTTGTTTCGGGACAAAATGGGTAAAAATGTTGTCTAAAAACTCCAAATTCATTCCGAACTCTTACAATTAGTCAAATGCATTGGATTGTCACACATTATGACCCTAGAAACAGTAACAAAGCTGTTTACTGCTTAGAATCAACGTTTTCTCAGTTTTAGCCTGTTTCGGGACAAAATGGGTAAAAGTGTTGTCTAAAACTCCAAATTCATCCCGAACTCTTACAATTAGTCAAATGCATTGGATTGTCATACATTCTGACCCGAAAAACAGTAACAAACCTGCTTACTGAAAGAATTAATAGGATCGATTATGAGTTTAGTGAGAAGATTTGAATAACAAGAGAGTGAGAATCGTTGAGAGTATAGTAAGAGAGTATAGAGAGAGTATTGTGGAGAAAGAGATATTATCTCTTCTTACCTCATTTAGAACATAATTACAATCTACTTATAGACATATACAAAAGAATATACTAAGATGATCCTAGGCACATTTACATATAAAGATAGCGACATGTCCTTAAGAAGACATGTGATCCTTCCCACTTGCGCACTCTACACTAACGGCTATGAGGAGAAGGATCGAGAAGCTCTTGTGACCGTTGGAGGCTGGTGAACATGGAATGGACTCGTGATCCTCATGGGTTGAGCTTGGTAGGCCTTTAGCTGTACGGACGGCCCAATGGTGATGGTTGTACGGACGGATGTACGGACAAGGTGTGTGTGCGGTTTCATACTCCCCCTCAAGCTTGATCATGAGCATTGATCAAGCTTGGACTCATGCACACCCACCTCATTAAAAACCTTAGTATAGAAAACCACTTGGGAAAAACTATACTTAAGGGAAAAAGAGTGTGGGTATCATGTGAAGACAATCATGGCCGAGTAAGATCTTTGAGGCCAAGTTTGGGGTGAATGTACTCACACACTTGTGGACTGGCCGCCTTGGTGAGAACGTCAGCCAATTGTTCAGAGCTCTCGGTGTGACATGGTAGAACAACTCCAAGTTTAATTTGCTCTCGGACTTTGTGGCAGTCGACTTCAATGTGCTTGGTTCTCTCATGGAACACCGAGTTTGTTGCGATGTGAATAGCTGCCTCATTGTCGCAATGCATAGTAATAGGCTTAGGTGACTCGATTCCAAGGTCCTTGATGAGTGCCTTGAGCCACATCAACTCGGTTGTTAACTTTCTCATGGCTCTATACTCCGATTCAGCACTTGATAGGGATACCACCTTTTGTTTCTTGCTCTTCCATGTGATCAAGTTGCCTCCTAGGAACGTGCAGTAGCCTGTAGTGGAGCGACGGTCTCCACGGTCTCCGGCGTAATCCGCATCACAATACCCTACTAGCTCCGTGCTTTCATTTCGACCCATCCATATGCCTTGCCCCGGCGAGCCCTTGAGATATTTGAGGATGCGGTTCACCATACCCCAATGATGCACGGTAGGACTTTGCATGTGTTGGCTCACCTGATTAACAGCAAAGCAAATATCAGGTCTAGTGATAGTAAGGTATATAAGCTTACCTACTAGCCGCCGGTATCGCTTGACGTCTTGAAATGGAGCTGCATCAAACTCCCCCTTTCCTCCGGCCTTATAGTTTTCATCAAGGGGTGTAGATACAGCTTTTGAACCTAGCTTCCCTGCTTCACTCAATAAATCAAGAGCATATTTTCTTTGTGATAAAAACAATCCTTCATTAGTCCTATATACTTCTATACCAAGAAAATATTTAAGTTCTCCTAGGTCTTTGATATCAAAAACTGACTTAAGGTAAGCCTTAGTCTCTTGAATGCCTACCTTGTCACTTCCAGTTATGATGATATCATCAACATAAACTAGAATGACTATAATACCTTTTTCACTTGGTAAGGTGAATAGAGTGTGGTCAGCCTCTGATTTGCGGAAGCCTTTCTCAAGGAGTGTGGTGCTTAACTTGTGATACCAAGCCCTAGGGGACTGTTTGAGTCCATAAATCGCCTTGTTCAGTTTTAATACTTTCCCGGGACCAATGATGTCTTCTAAACCCGGAGGTGGCCTCATATAAACTTCATCCTCGAGCTCTCCTTGTAAGAAGGCGTTCTTAACATCCATTTGCCATAAGTTCCAGTCAAGGTTGGTTGCAAGAGAGAGAACAACTCGAACCGTGTGAAGTTTGGCCACCGGTGCAAACGTATCTTGGTAGTCCTCCCCATACGTTTGAGTGAACCCTCTTGCAACGAGTCTGGCTTTGTAGCGTTCGATCTCCCCATCACTCTTATATTTAATGGTAAAGATCCACCTGGATGTCACAGCCTTCTTGCCTTTGGGTAAGTCAGCCTCGTCCCATGTATGATTGGCCTCCATTGCATTCTTCTCGGCATTGACAGCATCACACCATTCCTTATGATTCTTGGCTTCTTCATAGTCTTTGGGAATCCAATGAGCATCAATCTTGCCAAGAAACACTTGATGGTGTGGAGGAAAATGAGCCAAGGTGCATACCGCTTGAATCGGATGAGCTACAGCAACGTTGTTGTAGTAGACCCGAGTGTTTCGCCAATTGGAGAGGGGAAACTTGAGGCGTTCACTGCGGCGAAGTGGGATAACTTCCTGTGGTGTGGCCTCATCGTCATTGTCTTCCTCGGTGGGCACATAATCCTCATCACCGGAAGCATTGTCCACCGGAACTGAATTTAAACCATTTTCATCATCGGATTGTTCATCAAGTTCAGCCGAGTGTTCATCAAGTGCAGCCGAGGGATCATTGTCTAGAGTGAAAGAATTAATAGGATCGATTATGAGTTTAGTGAGAAGATTTGAATAACAAGAGAGTGAGAATCGTTTGAGAGTATAGTAAGAGAGTATAGAGAGAGTATTGTGGAGAAAGAGATATTATCTCTTCTTACCTCATTTAGAACATAATTACAATCTACTTATAGACATATACAAAAGAATATACTAAGATGATCCTAGGCACATTTACATATAAAGATAGCGACATGTCCTTAAGAAGACATGTGATCCTTCCCACTTGCGCACTCTACACTAACGGCTATGAGGAGAAGGATCGAGAAGCTCTTGTGACCGTTGGAGGCTGGTGAACATGGAATGGACTCGTGATCCTCATGGGTTGAGCTTGGTAGGCCTTTAGCTGTACGGACGGCCCAATGGTGATGGTTGTACGGACGGATGTACGGACAAGGTGTGTGTGCGGTTTCATACTCCCCCTCAAGCTTGATCATGAGCATTGATCAAGCTGGACTCATGCACACCCACCTCATTAAAAACCTTAGTATAGAAAACCACTTGGAAAAACTATACTTAAGGGAAAAAGAGTGTGGGTATCATGTGAAGACAATCATGGCCGAGTAAGATCTTTGAGGCCAAGTTTGGGGTGAATGTACTCACACACTTGTGGACTGCCGCCTTGGTGAGAACGTCAGCCAATTGTTCAGAGCTCTCGGTGTGACATGGTAGAACAACTCCAAGTTTAATTTGCTCTCGGACTTTGTGGCAGTCGACTTCAATGTGCTTGGTTCTCTCATGGAACACCGAGTTTGTTGCGATGTGAATAGCTGCCTCATTGTCGCAATGCATAGTAATAGGCTTAGGTGACTCGATTCCAAGGTCCTTGATGAGTGCCTTGAGCCACATCAACTCGGTTGTTAACTTTCTCATGGCTCTATACTCCGATTCAGCACTTGATAGGATACCACCTTTTGTTTCTTGCTCTTCCATGTGATCAAGTTGCCTCCTAGGAACGTGCAGTAGCCTGTAGTGGAGCGACGTCTCCACGTCTCCGCGTAATCCGCATCACAATACCCTACTAGCTCCGTGCTTTCATTTCGACCCATCCATATGCCTTGCCCTCGAGCCCTTGAGATATTTGAGATGCGGTTCACCATACCCCAATGATGCACGGTAGGACTTGCATGTGTTGGCTCACCTGATTAACAGCAAAGCAAATATCAGGTCTAGTGATAGTAAGGTATATAAGCTTACCTACTAGCCGCCGGTATCGCTTGACGTCTTGAAATGGAGCTGCATCAAACTCCCCCTTTCCTCCGGCCTTATAGTTTTCATCAAGGGTGTAGATACAGCTTTTGAACCTAGCTTCCCTGCTTCACTCAATAAATCAAGAGCATATTTTCTTGTGATAAAAACAATCCTTCATTAGTCCTATATACTTCTATACCAAGAAAATATTAAGTTCTCCTAGGTCTTTGATATCAAAAACTGACTTAAGGTAAGCCTTAGTCTCTTGAATGCCTACCTTGTCACTTCCAGTTATGATGATATCATCAACATAAACTAGAATGACTATAATACCTTTTTCACTTGGTAAGGTGAATAGAGTGTGGTCAGCCTCTGATTTGCGAAGCCTTCTCAAGAGTGTGGTGCTTAACTTGTGATACCAAGCCCTAGGGGACTGTTTGAGTCCATAAATCGCCTTGTTCAGTTTAATACTTTCCCGGGACCAATGATGTCTTCTAAACCCGAGGTGGCCTCATATAAACTTCATCCTCGAGCTCTCCTTGTAAGAAGGCGTTCTTAACATCCATTTGCCATAAGTTCCAGTCAAGGTTGGTTGCAAGAGAGAGAACAACTCGAACCGTGTGAAGTTTGGCCACCGGTGCAAACGTATCTTGGTAGTCCTCCCCATACGTTTGAGTGAACCCTCTTCAACGAGTCTGGCTTTGTAGCGTTCGATCTCCCCATCACTCTTATATTTAATGGTAAAGATCCACCTGATGTCACAGCCTTCTTGCCTTTGGGTAAGTCAGCCTCGTCCCATGTATGATTGGCCTCCATTGCATTCTTCTCGCATTGACAGCATCACACCATTCCTTATGATTCTTGGCTTCTTCATAGTCTTTGGGAATCCAATGAGCATCAATCTTGCCAAGAAACACTTGATGGTGTGGAGAAAATGAGCCAAGTGCATACCGCTCTGAATCGATGAGCTACAGCAACGTTGTTGTAGTAGACCCGAGTGTTTCGCCAATTGGAGAGGGGAAACTTGAGGCGTTCACTGCGGCGAAGTGGGATAACTTCCTGTGGTGTGGCCTCATCGTCATTGTCTTCCTCGGTGGGCACATAATCCTCATCACCGGAAGCATTGTCCACCGGAACTGATTTAAACCATTTTCATCATCGGATTGTTCATCAGTTCAGCCGAGTGTTCATCAAGTGCAGAGGGATCATTGTCTAGAGACTCCGCGGTGAAGTGGCCGGTGCATTGACTGGGGGTGCAGGGTGTTGACGCGGGGCATTGTCAACACCGAGTCTCTCGAGAAGGATGCGAAGGTTGTTAGCTCGGTCAGATGGTGAGGTGGACAAGTCTCGAAGGCTCTCCCAGTTCTTTTCCTCATAGAAGCCTTTAGACTCACGAACTTAACATCACGAGAGACAAAAACGCGCTTCATGTTTGGCTCGTAGCACTTGTAGCCTTTTTGAGTCGTCGAGTACCCAAGGAACATGCTCTTAACACTCTTAGTATCAAGCTGTGCCGTAGTTCTCCTGGCTTCAACACATAACACACGCAGCCAAATACTCTTAAATGATCAAATGAGGGTTTTACCTTGTTTATTACCTCAAACGGTGAACTGTCTTGAAGAACTTGGTTGGTGTCCGGTTATGAGGTAGCAAGCGCAAGAACAGCATCTCCCCAAAACTTCTTTGGAACATTGGTGAAACATCATGGATCTTGCCACTTCCATGAGGTGCCTATTCTTCCTTCAGCACAACCATTTTGTTGGGGTGTATATGGACAGCTTGTTTGATGAATAATCCCATGGTTTGCTAGGTATTGTTTGAAGGCATGGCTTGTATACTCTCCTCCATTATCTGATCTCAAAATTTTAATCTTGCATTATAATGGTTAGTCACATATTTTGAAAATTAGTGAAGGCTCAGAACTCTATCTTTAGAGGGAAGCAAGGTCAGCCAAGTATATTTTGATTTTTCATCAATAAAGGTCACAAATATTTTTGATTTTCTAGACAAGCAAGGGAAGTCCAAACATCTGAATGGATTAATCAAAACAATTTTCATAAATAGTCATAGATTTAGGAAAAACAGCCTTGCATGTTTACCAAGAATCATGCCTCACACTCATCATTTTTAAAAGAATATTAGGAAACATTAATGATAAAGCTCTAGTATGAGGATGTCCTAGCCTAGCATGTAAAATAGAATCACTAGGTTTAATAATAACCGAATTAAAACAGATTGCAGTAGAAGAAGATAGATTCAAGTCCTCAAGCACATATAGATCATCCTTGGAACCTCCTTGACCAAGAACTTTACTTGTCTCAATATCCTGAAATGAACCTTGTTAGGACCAAATATTGCATAACAATTTAAATCAGTGGTGGCCTCTTAACTGATAGCAAATTAGATGTGAAATTTGGCATATAGAAAGCTTTAGTTTCTTTGTTAAATAACTTTAAATTCCCTATGCCTTTAATTGGAACTTTCTCACCATTAGCTATCACAACATTACCATTAGCAGCTTAATATCACTCATTAACCTAGAATCACTAATCATGTGATGAGATGCACCAGAATCAACAATAAGAGACTTAGTTTTGTTTGAAGTAAGAAACGCCTTACCGGTGCCTCCTTGAGGGCTTTGATGAGCGCATCAAGTCGGACCGCCTTACCAGCTCGGACGATGCTGCAGCAAGAGCAGTTCCACCGGTTGTTGAGCTGCTCAGAGATCAATGGCTCCCCCACGGCAGTTGCTTGGTGAGCTCTCGGTTGTCTCCGGGCTTTGGTCGTCCACCTCGATTGTTCCCGGTGGTTGGTGCTAGATGCGGATGTAGGATCCAGCAGCGGCTCTTGACAGTGGCAGTTACGTGTCACAAAACGGCGGGGTTGTTCTTGTCCTCCGGTCGGTAGTAGCCTTTGTTTGCTGATGCCATCTCAGCTTTGTTAGCGGTCACCAGCTCTCCCTTGCTGCCGAACAATCCCATGAGCCATGCTCCTTTTGAATTTGGTTACAAACATCATCAAGGCTTGGAGTTTATCTGACCGCAAGATGTTTTGATGAGATCATTGTAGGAGGGGTTTAGGGTCAAGAGCAGCACACAACACTTTGTCTAGTTCACGCCTCTCGTTTAGTATGGCCGGATCAATTGTCGCCGGTCAGCATTTCTAGTTCAGCCAAAGGGACCTAAACTCCCAAATGCTTTGTAACTCCATATCCTCTGATTGAGGTTATTGATGGCCTTTTAATCTCGAAGATAGATTGACATTGGTAATATTACCAAAAACGTTCTTGAGGGTGTCACAAGTCTTCGCCGTCTGCGCTCAGTAGAGTAGGCTTCAAGAATGGGGCATCTAGAGAGTTTTGAATGATGGCTAGACCCCTTGGTCTTCTTGAACCATTGTTCTTTTCATCTCGGCACAGTTCCTGCGTCTGGTGGCCTCACCACTCGGAGCTTCGCTCTTCTCAACGTGAGACCAAAGGCCTCGGCCACAAAGGGCAGTTTTCGTGGTCCTCGCCCACAGCAGATAGTTCTCTCCCTTGAGAGTCACCGGAACAACCTGGTATTTGACACTTTCCATGATGAAGAGACCGTTAGGTAAAGCTATTATCCAACGGTTAAAGAAAATGACTTTCAAGTCAAACAGAAAATGGAGAGAAGGAGAGCGGAAGGAAGTGATGATCAAAAACTTTAGAATGACGAGCAACCAGGCTCTGATACCATGAAAGAATTATAGGATCGATTATGAGTTAGTGAGAAGATTTGAATAACAAGAGTGAGAATCGTTGAGAGTATAGTAGAGAGTATTAGAGAGAGTATTGTGGAGAAAGAGATTATCTTCTTCTTACCTCATTAGAACATAATTACAATCTACTTATAGACATATACAAAAGAATATACTAGAGAGAGTATTGTGGAGAAAGAGATATTATCTCTTCTTACCTCATTTAGAACATAATTACAATCTACTTATAGACATATACAAAAGAATATACTAAGATGATCCTAGGCACATTTACATATAAAGATAGCGACATGTCCTTAAGAAGACATGTGATCCTTCCCACTTGCGCACTCTACACTAACGGCTATGAGGAGAAGGATCGAGAAGCTCTTGTGACCGTTGGAGGCTGGTGAACATGGAATGGACTCGTGATCCTCATGGGTTGAGCTTGGTAGGCCTTTAGCTGTACGGACGGCCCAATGGTGATGGTTGTACGGACGGATGTACGGACAAGGTGTGTGTGCGGTTTTCATATAGAGACTCCGGCGGTGAAGTGGCCGGTGCATTGACTGGGGGTGCAGGTGTTGACGCGGGGGCATTGTCAACACCGAGTCTCTCGAGAAGGATGCGAAGGTTGTTAGCTCGGTCAGATGGTGAGGTGGACAAGTCTCGAAGGCTCTCCCAGTTCTTTTCCTCATAGAAGCCTTTAGACTCCACGAACTTAACATCACGAGAGACAAAAACGCGCTTCATGTTTGGCTCGTAGCACTTGTAGCCTTTTTGAGTCGTCGAGTACCCAAGGAACATGCTCTTAACACTCTTAGTATCAAGCTTGTCGCGTAGTTCTCCTGGCTTCAACACATAACACACGCAGCCAAATACTCTTAAATGATCAAATGAGGGTTTTACCTTGTTTATTACCTCAAACGGTGAACTGTCTTGAAGAACTTTGGTTGGTGTCCGGTTAATGAGGTAGCAAGCCGCAAGAACAGCATCTCCCCAAAACTTCTTTGGAACATTGGTGTGAAACATCATGGATCTTGCCACTTCCATGAGGTGCCTATTCTTCCTTTCAGCAACACCATTTTGTTGGGGTGTATATGGACAGCTTGTTTGATGAATAATCCCATGGTTTGCTAGGTATTGTTTGAAGGCATGGCTTGTATACTCTCCTCCATTATCTGATCTCAAAATTTTAATCTTTGCATTATAATGGTTAGTCACATATTTTTGAAAATTAGTGAAGGCTTCAAGAACTCTATCTTTAGAGGGAAGCAAGGTCAGCCAAGTATATTTTGATTTTTCATCAATAAAGGTCACAAAATATTTTTGATTTTCTCTAGACAAGCAAGGGGAAGTCCAAACATCTGAATGGATTAAATCAAAACAATTTTCATAAATAGTCATAGATTTAGGAAAAACAGCCTTGCAATGTTTACCAAGAATACATGCCTCACACTCATCATTTTTAAAAGAAATATTAGGAAACATTAATGATAAAGCTCTAGTATGAGGATGTCCTAGCCTAGCATGTAAAATAGAATCACTAGGTTTAATAATAACCGAATTAAAACAAGATGCAGTAGAAGAAGATAGATTCAAGTCCTCAAGCACATATAGATCATCCTTGGAACCTCCTTGACCAAGAACTTTACTTGTCTCAATATCCTGAAAATGAACCTTGTTAGGACCAAATATTGCATAACAATTTAAATCAGTGGTGGCCCTCTTAACTGATAGCAAATTAGATGTGAAATTTGGCATATAGAAAGCTTTAGTTTCTTTGTTAAATAACTTTAAATTCCCTATGCCTTTAATTGGAACTTTCTCACCATTAGCTATCACAACATTACCATTAGCAGGCTTAATATCACTCATTAACCTAGAATCACTAATCATGTGATGAGATGCACCAGAATCAACAATAAGAGACTTAGTTTTGTTTGAAGTAAGAAACGCCTTACCGGTGGCCTCCTTGAGGGCTTTGATGAGCGCATCAAGGTCGGACCGCCTTACCAGCTCGGACGATGCTGCAGCAAGAGCAGTTCCACCGGTCACTTGTTGAGGCTGCTCAGAGATCAATGGCTCCCCCACGGCAGTTGCTTGGTGAGCTCTCGGTTGTCCTCCGCGTTTGGTCGTCCACCTCGGATTGTTCCCGGTGGTGGTGCTAGATGCGGATGTAGGATCCAGCAGCGGCTCTTGAAGTGGCCAAGTTTCTTACAGTGCTCACAAACCGGCGGGTTGTTCTTGTCCTCCGGTCGGTAGTAGCCTTTGTTTGCTGATGCCATCTCAGCTTTGTTAGCGGTCACCAGCTCTCCCTTGCTGCCGAACAATCCCATGGAGCCATGCTCCTTTTGAATTTGGTTACAAACATCATCAAGGCTTGGGAGTTTATCTGACCGCAAGATGTGTTTGATGAGATCATTGTAGGAGGGGTTTTAGGGTCAAGAGCAGCCCAAACACTTTGTCTTGTTCACGCCTCTCGTTCAGTATGGCCGGATCAATTGTCGCCGGTCGCAGCATTTCTAGTTCAGCCCAAAGGGACCTAAACTTCCCAAAATGCTTTGTAAACTCCATATCCTCTTGATTGAGGTTATTGATGGCCCTTTTAATCTCGAAGATACGATTGACATTGGTAATATTACCAAAAACGTTCTTGAGGGTGTCCAACAAGTCCTTCGCCGTATCGCAGTAGGAGTAGGCTTCAAGAATGGGGGCATCTAGAGAGTTTTGAATGCATGGCTAAGACCCCTTGGTCTTCT
>NC_141898.1:27296920-27330197 GCF_030686135.1 Camelina sativa
AAGGTAGAGAGAGGAAAAATCGTTTTTCTTCTTTTATTCAATATTGTTGTTGTGTTATTTCATATGAGAGTGTATACAATGTAATATATGAGTACAAAATGTTATATGACCGTTAGAGAGAGAAGAAGGGAGATAGGGACATAAAGTGGTCTTCTCTTGGGCAAGACAATGGTGAAAGGGACAGCTCCTTCCTTCACCAACCAAAGGCCACGTGATTCTTCCTTCCCTTCCTTCCTTGTGCGCTTTTCCCTTCTTCTTCTTCCCATTGGCCTCTCTTTTCTTCTCTTCTTCCCATGGGCCTCTCTCTCTTGTAAGGCCTTGTTTTCCTTCTCTCAAACTCGGCCTTTCTCTTGTGAGGCCCCTTGGACCAAGCGCAGGCCGTACGGACGTAACAGGCCGAGACCGTACGGACGGGCCTGTACGGACGGGCCTGTACGGACGGGCCTGTACGGACGGACCTGTACGGACGGGCCTGTACGGACGGACCTGTACGGACGGGCATCTTCATGGGCCTTCTCTTCCTGGTGTTCACGGCCTACCTGGCCGCTCACCGGACATGGGTCCGTTCACGGACACGGTACATGGTACCGGACACGGTACATGGCCTGACCGGCCTTTACATGGCCTTTCCGGCCTTTCTTCTCTTCTTCCAAGGCTCGGCCTTACCGGCCTCCCCTCTCTCCTCCTTGGTACATTCTAATACTCCCCCGCACGCTTGATCGGCGGGACACCATGGGGACCAAAGATCAAGAGTGGAGTAGTGTAGTCTACCTCATTAAAAACCTCAACAAAGAAAACCTCTTGGGATAAAACTTTGTTAGAGGGAAAAAGAGTATAGCCTTCACTATCCATGATGTCCCTTGACCTTGGTTTATAAGGAACTAGCTCTCTTCTCTTCATGACTTGAACCGCTACTTCTCCTTAGCCCACCTTGCCTTTGGCACCTTCCTTATGATCTCCATCCTTGCACCTTTAGAATTTCTTTGAGGCTCTCATAGTCTCCTTTACCCTTTAAACAAGTGATAAAGAAGAAAAGTGTAAGTGTATGCTATGAGGAATATCAAAGTAAATTTCTATAAGTGTGACAATTTAAGAAAAATCATATGGAAGTGTAAAGACTAGCAATGGAACTAAAAATAATTAGGAATTTAAATAGAGTAGGGTTTAGAGCACAGCCTTTTGGTGTTTTGATGAATAGGAAGGAGAGAGGCTGATCATTGATGCGGTTTGGACCTCTCTTCTTGAGACCGCTACAGACTGATATACGCCCACTGAATCGGGCATAACTTTTGATCGGTTGCTCGGATTGGTATGATTTCACTTTCACTGGCAAGATGACTCTCTGGTCTCGAACTTTGGTGAAGAACGCGGAAGCTGAATCGCAGTGGAAGGGTTTCGTCCGAGTCGATCTTTGAGACGTCTCGGCAAGGACTTGCTTGTTGCCGAGAGTTTGGAACAGGGAATGTGAGGGGCGGCGAGTTTAAGTATAACGTCTATCTCCCCCGTACCATTGACTTGATGATGAGCTGACATCTCATCATTTTCCTTGAAACCTTGTGCTTGACCTCCCTTAAAGTCTTGTGCACATCCGATCAGCACCTTGGCACTAATACACATGTCCTTGGGCTGATTCATCACCTTCCACCAGCTCTCTCCACTAGAACTTCCTCCATAGCTTTATCTCTCTCGGTCAGCCTTAAATAGACCACCTCGCTCAAAAGAGTCTTCTGCTCTCCTCGGATGAGTCTAACCGCCGGAGTTTAATACCCAAAGCTTTATCTCTCTCGGTCAGCTTAATAGGTTACCTCGCTCAAAAGAGTCTTCTGCTCTCCTCGGGTAAACCTGACCGCCGGAGTTTATTACTATGGTGGTGAAACGTGTGGTCTAAGAAGCTTGATGGCCATTGGTTCTAACTCCAAGCATTGTGCTGCGCCTTCTCATGGCTTCTTTGTAGCCTTCAACCTCGCCACTTCTTCTTGAGATAGCAAGTGAGCTCCACACAATCTTCAAGTTTGAAACTGAAACCAAAATTTAATGGGACAGATTCTAAACAAGAGATTGTTAGGGGTTAGAGTATAGAGTGTAGAGTAGAGTATAGAGTGTAAATGGAGAATAAGTAACCAAAGAGAGTATAATAGAGTATATATATAAGAGAATGGGGGGTAGTATAAGATGGATGGAGTGTAGAATTGGACTCAAGAGTTCCAATGGACAGAGTTATACTCTGTTTTCTTGAGTTTGAGACAACTTTGACAGCCAAGAACAACCAACAAGACAATCTCTTTTGGTGCTTTAGTGGCTGAAACACATGGACCGATTGGAAAATTAATCTCTCCAACGGTTTAGACAAATTTCATGGTAGAATCACTTAAACAAAGTGTTCTCCAAGATCTTAAGGCTTTAGATCCAACATAAAGAAGATGCTTTTCGTGGTCACAAGCAAACAAGAAACAAAAGAGCCTTTGGAACACCCTATTGTCCATCGGTTAAAACAAAGCATTCTTGGGACCAGCTTTAATCTCTTTGACCAAGCAGACCATATATGCGAAAAACAAGGTCTCTCTCTTCCTCAAGCGTGAATCCTAACCATGAACAAAACCGATTTGCTCATTAGTTCATCACTACCTCATTTTGTACCCAACTTTCACCAAATCGGTAAAGCTTAAGAATGAGGCTTTTAAAGCTTAAGGATGGGGCTGTAAAATCGATTTCTCTTTACACACTTGGTCTACAAGTTCTAACAAGACAAGAGACCAAGCTTACTCAACATTGAGCTGTTAGAGAATCGTTTTTAACAACAAAAGCAAAGTTAAAGCTTTAAAGAACAAGGCTAAGCGAATTAACAGCTTAAGCAAAGTTTAAAACTTTCACTAAGCTATCTCCTAAGAGATTTAAACCTTGAGAACGAGTTTGAATCACCAAGAACAGATCCTGCTCTGATACCATGTTGGGATTTCAAGAGAGATGGCTCTTGACAAAGGAGAGACAACTCCCAAGGATTGAATCTCCTTATACCCACAACAAACTAGCTCATTCTCAAGGGGGAAGGAGAGGACATCAACTTGTGATGAACTCCCCACAAACAACCTCAATAGACCCCAAATACTAGATATAAATCGGATCTATGAGGAACAAACAGCCTAGTTTGAGACTTATCCTCTTCTAGTATCACAACACTCAAGTTTGTGTACTTAGGAGAAAGAGGATTAAGAATCAGTAATCTAGGCTATATAAAACAGTAAATAAGGAAGATTTTAGGGTGGATTTGAGAAGAGAATAGGCTGCCTTAAGGGCAGCCCCTAAATCGTTTACCCTAATCTCTCTACATTGGTGACATGAACAAGAACACAAGGTAGAGAGAGGAAAAATCGTTTTTCTTCTTTTATTCAATATTGTTGTTGTGTTATTTCATATGAGAGTGTATACAATGTAATATATGAGTACAAAATGTTATATGACCGTTAGAGAGAGAAGAAGGGAGATAGGGACATAAAGTGGTCTTCTCTTGGGCAAGACAATGGTGAAAGGGACAGCTCCTTCCTTCACCAACCAAAGGCCACGTGATTCTTCCTTCCCTTCCTTCCTTGTGCGCTTTTCCCTTCTTCTTCTTCCCATTGGCCTCTCTTTTCTTCTCTTCTTCCCATGGGCCTCTCTCTCTTGTAAGGCCTTGTTTTCCTTCTCTCAAACTCGGCCTTTCTCTTGTGAGGCCCCTTGGACCAAGCGCAGGCCGTACGGACGTAACAGGCCGAGACCGTACGGACGGGCCTGTACGGACGGGCCTGTACGGACGGGCCTGTACGGACGGACCTGTACGGACGGGCCTGTACGGACGGACCTGTACGGACGGGCATCTTCATGGGCCTTCTCTTCCTGGTGTTCACGGCCTACCTGGCCGCTCACCGGACATGGGTCCGTTCACGGACACGGTACATGGTACCCGGACACGGTACATGGCCTGACCGGCCTTTACATGGCCTTTCCGGCCTTTCTTCTCTTCTTCCAAGGCTCGGCCTTACCGGCCTCCCCCTCTCTCCTCCTTGGTACATTCTAATATACTGCTTCCAATCAATGTTTTCTCGGTTTTAGCCTGTTTTCTCGGTTTAAGCATGTTTTGGGATAAAACGGGTTTAAGTGTTGTCTAAAACACTCCAAATTCATCCCGAACTCTTACAATTAGTCAAATGCATTGGATTGTCCACACATTCTAACCCTAGAAACAGTAACAATGCTGCTTACTGCTTAGAATCAACGTTTTCTCAGTTTTAGCTTGTTTCGGGACAAAATGGGTAAAAGTGTTGTCTAAAAACTCCAAATTCATCCCGAACTCTTACAATTAGTCAAATGCATTGGATTGTCATACATTCTGACCCTAGAAACAGTAAGAATGCTGCTTACAGCTTAGAATCAATGTTTTTTCGGTTTAAGCCTGTTTTGGGATAAAACGGGTTTACGTGTTGTCTAAACACTCCAAATTCATCTCGAATTCTTAAAATTAGTCCAATGCATTGGATTGTTACATATTTTGACCCTAAAAAGAGTAACATATCTGTTTACTGCTTCCAAACAATGTTTTCTCTCGGTTTTAGCCTGTTTCTCATTTTAAGCATGTTTTGGGATAAAACGGGTTTAAGTTTTGTCTAAACCACTCCATATTAATCCCGAACTCTTACAATTAGTCAAATGCATTGGATTGTCATACATGCTGACCCTAAAAACAGTAACAAAGCTGCTTACTTCTTAGAATCAATGTTTTCTCGGTTTAAGCATGTTTTGGGATAAAACAGGTTTAAGTGTTGTCTAAACACTCCAAATTCATCCCAAACTCTTACAATTAGTCAAATGCATTGGATTGTCACACATTATGACCCTAGAAACAGTAACAAAGCTGTTTACTGCTTACAATCAATGTTTCTCGGTTTTAGCCTGTTTTCTCGGTTTAAGCATGTTTTGGGATAAAACGGGTTTAAGTGTTGTCTAAACACTCCAAATACATCCCGAACTCTTACAATTAGTCAAATGCATTGGATTGTTACACATTCTGACCCTAGAAACAGTAACAAAGCTGTTTACTGCGTACAATCAATGTTTTCTCGGTTTTAGCCTGTTTTCTCGGTTTAAGCATGTTTTGGGATAAAACGGGTTTAAGTGTTGTCTAAACACTCCCAAATTCATCCCGAACTCTTACAATTAGTCAAATGCATTGGATTGTCACACATTCTAACCCTAGAAACAGTAACAAAGCTGTTTACTGCTTAGAATCAACGTTTTCTCAGTTTTAGCTTGTTTCAGGACAAAATGGGTAAAAGTGTTGTCTAAAAACTCCAAATTCATCCCGAACTCTTACAATTAGTCAAATGCATTGGATTGTCATACATTCTGACCCTAGAAACAGTAAGAATGCTGCTTACAGCTTAGAATCAATGTTTTCTCGGTTTAAGTCTGTTTTGGGATAAAACGGGTTACGTGTTGTCTAAAACACTCCAAATTCATTTCGAATTCTTAAAATTAGTCAAATGCATTGGATTGTTACATATTTTGACCCTAAAAAGAGTAACATATCTGTTTACTGCTTCCAAACAATGTTTTCTCTCGGTTTTAGCCTGTTTCTCATTTTAAGCATGTTTTGGGATAAAACGGGTTTAAGTGTTGTCTAAACACTCCAAATTAATCCCGAACTCTTACAATTAGTCGAATGCATTGGATTGTCATACATGCTGACCCTAAAAACAGTAACAAAGCTGTTTACTTCTTAGAATCAATGTTTTCTCAGTTTTAGCCTGTTTTGGGATAAAACAGGTTTAAGTGTTGTCTAAACACTCCAAATTCATCCCAAACTCTTACAATTAGTCAAATGCATTGGATTGTCACACATTATGACCCTAGAAACAGTAACAAATCTGTTTACTGCTTCCAATCAATGTTTTCTCGGTTTTAGCCTGTTTTCTCGGTTTAAGCATGTTTTGGGATAAAACGGGTTTAAGTGTTGTCTAAACACTCCAAATTCATCCCAAACTCTTACAATTAGTCAAATGCATTGGATTGTCACATATTCTAACCCTAGAAACAGTAACAATGCTGCTTACTGCTTAGAATCAACGTTTTCTCAGTTTTAGCTTGTTCCGGAACAAAATGGGTAAAAGTGTTGTCTAAAAACTCCAAATTCATCCCGAACTCTTACAATTAGTCAAATGCATATGATTGTCATACATTCTGACCCTAGAAACAGTAAGAATGCTGCTTACAGCTTAGAATCAATGTTTTTTCGGTTTAAGCCTGTTTTGGGATAAAACGGGTTTAAGTGTTGTCTAAACACTCCAAATTCATCTCGAATTCTTAAAATTAGTCCAATGCATTGGATTGTTACATATTTTGACCCTAAAAAGAGTAACATATCTGTTTACTGCTTCCAAACAATGTTTTCTCTCGGTTTTAGCCTGTTTCTCATTTTAAGCATGTTTTGGGATAAAACGGGTTTAAGTTTTGTCTAAACACTCCAAATTAATCCCGAACTCTTACAATTAGTCAAATGCATTGGATTGTCATACATGCTGACCCTAAAAACAGTAACAAAGCTGCTTACTTCTTAGAATCAATGTTTTCTCGGTTTAAGCATGTTTTGGGATAAAACAGGTTTAAGTGTTGTCTAAACACTCCAAATTCATCCCAAACTCTTACAATTAGTCAAATGCATTGGATTGTCACACATTATGACCCTAGAAACAGTAACAAAGCTGTTTACTGCTTACAATCAATGTTTTCTCGGTTTTAGCCTGTTTTCTCGGTTTAAGCATGTTTTGGGATAAAACGGGTTTAAGTGTTGTCTAAACACTCCAAATACATCCCGAACTCTTACAATTAGTCAAATGCATTGGATTGTTACACATTCTGACCCTAGAAACAGTAACAAAGCTGTTTACTGCGTACAATCAATGTTTTCTCGGTTTTAGCCTGTTTTCTCGGTTTAAGCATGTTTTGGGATAAAACGGGTTTAAGTGTTGTCTAAACACTCCAAATTCATCCCGAACTCTTACAATTAGTCAAATGCATTGGATTGTCACACATTCTAACCCTAGAAACAGTAACAAAGCTGTTTACTGCTTAAAATCAACGTTTTCTCAGTTTTAGCTTGTTTCAGGACAAAATGGGTAAAAGTGTTGTCTAAAAACTCCAAATTCATCCCGAACTCTTACAATTAGTCAAATGCATTGGATTGTCATACATTCTGACCCTAGAAACAGTAAAAATGCTGCTTACAGCTTAGAATCAATGTTTTCTCGGTTTAAGCCTGTTTTGGGATAAAACGGGTTTACGTGTTGTCTAAACACTCCAAATTCATCTCGAATTCTTAAAATTAGTCAAATGCATTGGATTGTTACATATTTTCACCCTAAAAAGAGTAACATATCTGTTTACTGCTTCCAAACAATGTTTTCTCTCGGTTTTAGCCTGTTTCTCATTTTAAGCATGTTTTGGGATAAAACGGGTTTAAGTGTTGTCTAAACACTCCAAATTAATCCCGAACTCTTACAATTAGTCAAATGCATTGGATTGTCATACATGTTGACCCTAAAAACAGTAACAAAGCTGTTTACTTCTTAGAATCAATGTTTTCTCAGTTTTAGCCTGTTTTCGGATAAAACAGGTTTAAGTGTTGTCTAAACACTCCAAATTCATCCCAAACTCTTACAATTAGTCAAATGCATTGGATTGTCACACATTATGACCCTAGAAACAGTAACAAAGCTGTTTACTGCTTCCAATCAATGTTTTCTCGGTTTTAGCCTGTTTTCTCGGTTTAAGCATGTTTTGGGATAAAAACGGGTTTAAGTGTTGTCTAAACACTCCAAATTCATCCCAAACTCTTACAATTAGTCAAATGCATTGGATTTTCACACATTATGACCCTAGAAACAGTAACAAAGCTGTTTACTGCTTACAATCAATGTTTTCTCGGTTTTAGCCTGTTTTCTCGGTTTAAGCATGTTTTGGGATAAAACGGGTTTAAGTGTTGTCTAAACACTCCAAATACATCCCAAACTCTTACAATTAGTCAAATGCATTGGATTGTCACACATTCTGACCCTAGAAACAGTAACAAAGCTGTTTACTGCGTACAATCAATGTTTTCTCGGTTTTAGCCTGTTTTCTCGGTTTAAGCTTGTTTTGGGATAAAACCGGTTGAAGTGTTGTCTAAACACTCCAAATTCATCCCGAACTCTTACAATTAGTCAAATGCATTGGATTGTCACACATTATGACCCTAGAAACAGTAACAAAGCTGTTTACTGCTTAGAATCAACGTTTTCTCAGTTTTAGCTTGTTTCGGGACAAAATGGGTAAAAGTGTTGTCTAAAAACTCCAAATTCATCCCGAACTCTTCCAATTAGTCAAATGCATTGGATTGTCATACATTCTGACTCTAGAAACAGTAAGAATGCTGCTTACAGCTTAGAATCAATGTTTTTTCGGTTTAAACCTGTTTTGGGATAAAACGGGTTTACGTGTTGTCTAAACACTCCAAATACATCCCGAACTCTTACAATTAGTCAAATGCATTGGATTGTTACACATTCTGACCCTAGAAACAGTAACAAAGCTGTTTACTGCGTACAATCAATGTTTTCTCGGTTTTAGCCTGTTTTCTCGGTTTAAGCATGTTTTGGGATAAAATGGGTTTAAGTGTTGTCTAAACACTCCAAATTCATCCCGAACTCTTACAGTTAGTCAAATGCATTGGATTGTCACACATTCTAACCCTAGAAACAGTAACAAAGCTGTTTACTGCTTAGAATCAACGTTTTCTCAGTTTTAGCTTGTTTCAGGACAAAATGGGTAAAAGTGTTGTCTAAAAACTCCAAATTCATCCCGAACTCTTACAATTAGTCAAATGCATTGGATTGTCATACATTCTGACCCTAGAAACAGTAAAAATGCTGCTTACAGCTTAGAATCAATGTTTTCTCGGTTTAAGCCTGTTTTGGGATAAAACGGGTTTACGTGTTGTCTAAACACTCCAAATTCATCTCGAATTCTTAAAATTAGTCAAATGCATTGGATTGTTACATATTTTGACCCTAAAAAGAGTAACATATCTGTTTACCTGCTTCCAAACAATGTTTTCTCTCGGTTTTAGCCAGTTTCTCATTTTAAGCATGTTTTGGGATAAAACGGGTTTAAGTGTTGTCTAAACACTCCAAATTAATCCCGAACTCTTACAATTAGTCGAATGCATTGGATTGTCATACATGCTGACCCTAAAAACAGTAACAAAGCTGTTTACTTCTTAGAATCAATGTTTTCTCAGTTTTAGCCTGTTTTGGGATAAAACAGGTTTAAGTGTTGTCTAAACACTCCAAATTCATCCCAAACTCTTACAATTAGTCAAATGCATTGGATTGTCACACATTATGACCCTAGAAACAGTAACAAAGCTGTCTACTGCTTCCAATCAATGTTTTCTCGGTTTTAGCCTGTTTTCTCGGTTTAAGCATGTTTTGGGATAAAACGGGTTTAAGTGTTGTCTAAAACACTCCAAATTCATCCCAAACTCTTACAATTAGTCAAATGCATTGGATTGTCACACATTATGACCCTAGAAACAGTAACAAAGCTGTTTACTGCTTACAATCAATGTTTTCTCGGTTTTAGCCTGTTTTCTCGGTTTAAGCATGTTTTGGGATAAAACGGGTTTAAGTGTTGTCTAAACACTCCAAATACATCCCAAACTCTTACAATTAGTCAAATGCATTGGATTGTCACACATTCTGACCCTAGAAACAGTAACAAAGCTGTTTACTGCGTACAATCAATGTTTCTCTCGGTTTTAGCCTGTTTTCTCGGTTTAAGCATGTTTTGGGATAAAACCGGTTGAAGTGTTGTCTAAACACTCCAAATTCATCCCGAACTCTTACAATTAGTCAAATGCATTGGATTGTCACACATTATGACCCTAGAAACAGTAACAAAGCTGTTTACTGCTTAGAATCAACGTTTTCTCAGTTTTAGCTTGTTTCGGGACAAAATGGGTAAAAGTGTTGTCTAAAAACTCCAAATTCATCCCGAACTCTTCCAATTAGTCAAATGCATTGGATTGTCATACATTCTGACTCTAGAAACAGTAAGAATGCTGGCTTACAGCTTAGAATCAATGTTTTTTCGGTTTTAAACCTGTTTTGGGATAAAACGGGTTTACGTGTTGTCTAAACACTCCAAATTCATCTCGAATTCTTAAAATTAGTCAAATGCATTGGATTGTTACATATTTTAACCCTAAAAAGAGTAACATATCTGTTTACTGCTTCCAAACAATGTTTTCTCTCGGTTTTAGCCTGTTTCTCATTTTAAGCATGTTTTGGGATAAAACGGGTTTAAGTGTTGTCTAAACACTCCAAATTAATCCCGAACTCTTACAATTAGTCAAATGCATTGGATTGTCACACATTCTAACCCTAGAAATAGTAACAATGCTGCTTACTGCTTAGAATCAACGTTTTCTCAGTTTTAGCTTGTTTCGGGACAAAATGGGTAAAAGTGTTGTCTAAAAACTCCTAATTCATCCCGAACTCTTACAATTAGTCAAATGCATTGGATTGTCATACATTCTGACCCTAGAAACAGTAAGAATGCTGCTTACAGCTTAGAATCAATGTTTTCTCGGTTTAAGCCTGTTTTGGGATAAAACAGGTTTAAGTGTTGTCTAAACACTCCAAATTCATCCCAAACTCTTACAATTAGTCAAATGCATTGGATTGTCACACATTATGACCCTAGAAACAGTAACAAAGCTGTTTACTGCTTCCAATCAATGTTTTCTCGGTTTTAGCCTGTTTTCTCGGTTTAAGCATGTTTTGGGATAAAACGGGTTTAAGTGTTGTCTAAACACTCCAAATTCATCCCAAACTCTTACAATTAGTCAAATGCATTGGATTGTCACACATTATGACCCTAGAAACAGTAACAAAGCTGTTTACTGCTTACAATCAATGTTTTCTCGGTTTTAGCCTGTTTTCTCGGTTTAAGCATGTTTTGGGATAAAACGGGTTTAAGTGTTGTCTAAACACTCCAAATACATCCCAAACTCTTACAATTAGTCAAATGCATTGGATTGTCACACATTATGACCCTAGAAACAGTAACAAAGCTGTTTACTGCGTACAATCAATGTTTTCTCGGTTTTAGCCTGTTTTCTCGGTTTAAGCATGTTTTGGGATAAAACCGGTTGAAGTGTTGTCTAAACACTCCAAATTCATCCCGAACTCTTACAATTAGTCAAATGCATTGGATTGTCACACATTATGACCCTAGAAACAGTAACAAAGCTGTTTACTGCTTAGAATCAACGTTTTCTCAGTTTTAGCTTGTTTCGGGACAAAATGGGTAAAAGTGTTGTCTAAAAACTCCAAATTCATCCCGAACTCTTCCAATTAGTCAAATGCATTGGATTGTCATACATTCTGACTCTAGAAACAGTAAGAATGCTGCTTACAGCTTAGAATCAATGTTTTTTCAGTTTAAACCTGTTTTGGGATAAAACGGGTTTACGTGTTGTCTAAACACTCCAAATTCATCTCGAATTCTTAAAATTAGTCAAATGCATTGGATTGTTACATATTTTGACCCTAAAAAGAGTAACATATCTGTTTACTACTTCCAAACAATGTTTTCTCTCGGTTTTAGCCTGTTTCTCATTTTAAGCATGTTTTGGGATAAAACGGGTTTAAGTGTTGTCTAAACACTCCAAATTCATCCCGAACTCTTACAATTAGTCAAATGCATTGGATTGTCACACATTCTAACCCTAGAAATAGTAACAATGCTGCTTACTGCTTAGAATCAACGTTTTCTCAGTTTTAGCTTGTTTCGGGACAAAATGGGTAAAAGTGTTGTCTAAAAACTCCTAATTCATCCCGAACTCTTACAATTAGTCAAATGCATTGGATTGTCATACATTCTGACCCTAGAAACAGTAAGAATGCTGCTTACAGCTTAGAATCAATGTTTTCTCGGTTTAAGCCTGTTTTGGGATAAAACGGGTTTACGTGTTGTCTAAACACTCCAAATTCATTTCGAATTCTTAAAATTAGTCAAATGCATTGGATTGTTACATATTTTGACCCTAAAAAGAGTAACATATCTGTTTACTGCTTCCAAACAATGTTTTCTCTCGGTTTTAGCCTGTTTCTCATTTTAAGCATGTTTTGGGATAAAACGGGTTTAAGTGTTGTCTAAAAACTCCAAATTCATCCCGAACTCTTCCAATTAGTCAAATGCATTGGATTGTCATACATTCTGACTCTAGAAACAGTAAGAATGCTGCTTACAGCTTAGAATCAATGTTTTTTCGGTTTAAACCTGTTTTGGGATAAAACGGGTTTACGTGTTGTCTAAACACTCCAAATACATCCCGAACTCTTACAATTAGTCAAATGCATTGGATTGTTACACATTCTGACCCTAGAAACAGTAACAAAGCTGTTTACTGCGTACAATCAATGTTTTCTCGGTTTTAGCCTGTTTTCTCGGTTTAAGCATGTTTTGGGATAAAATGGGTTTAAGTGTTGTCTAAACACTCCAAATTCATCCCGAACTCTTACAGTTAGTCAAATGCATTGGATTGTCACACATTCTAACCCTAGAAACAGTAACAAAGCTGTTTACTGCTTAGAATCAACGTTTTCTCAGTTTTAGCTTGTTTCAGGACAAAATGGGTAAAAGTGTTGTCTAAAAACTCCAAATTCATCCCGAACTCTTACAATTAGTCAAATGCATTGGATTGTCATACATTCTGACCCTAGAAACAGTAAAAATGCTGCTTACAGCTTAGAATCAATGTTTTCTCGGTTTAAGCCTGTTTTGGGATAAAACGGGTTTACGTGTTGTCTAAACACTCCAAATTCATCTCGAATTCTTAAAATTAGTCAAATGCATTGGATTGTTACATATTTTGACCCTAAAAAGAGTAACATATCTGTTTACTGCTTCCAAACAATGTTTTCTCTCGGTTTTAGCCTGTTTCTCATTTTAAGCATGTTTTGGGATAAAACGGGTTTAAGTGTTGTCTAAACACTCCAAATTAATCCCGAACTCTTACAATTAGTCGAATGCATTGGATTGTCATACATGCTGACCCTAAAAACAGTAACAAAGCTGTTTACTTCTTAGAATCAATGTTTTCTCAGTTTTAGCCTGTTTTGGGATAAAACAGGTTTAAGTGTTGTCTAAACACTCCAAATTCATCCCAAACTCTTACAATTAGTCAAATGCATTGGATTGTCACACATTATGACCCTAGAAACAGTAACAAAGCTGTCTACTGCTTCCAATCAATGTTTTTCTCGGTTTTAGCCTGTTTTCTCGGTTTAAGCATGTTTTGGGATAAAACGGGTTTAAGTGTTGTCTAAACACTCCAAATTCATCCCAAACTCTTACAATTAGTCAAATGCATTGGATTGTCACACATTATGACCCTAGAAACAGTAACAAAGCTGTTTACTGCTTACAATCAATGTTTTCTCGGTTTTAGCCTGTTTTCTCGGTTTAAGCATGTTTTGGGATAAAACGGGTTTAAGTGTTGTCTAAACACTCCAAATACATCCCAAACTCTTACAATTAGTCAAATGCATTGGATTGTCACACATTCTGACCCTAGAAACAGTAACAAAGCTGTTTACTGCGTACAATCAATGTTTTCTCGGTTTTAGCCTGTTTTCTCGGTTTAAGCATGTTTTGGAATAAAACGGGTTTAAGTGTTGTCTAAACACTCCAAATTAATCCCGAACTCTTACAATTAGTCAAATGCATTGGATTGTCACACATTCTAACCCTAGAAATAGTAACAATGCTGCTTACTGCTTAGAATCAACGTTTTCTCAGTTTTAGCTTGTTTCGGGACAAAATGGGTAAAAGTGTTGTCTAAAAACTCCTAATTCATCCCGAACTCTTACAATTAGTCAAATGCATTGGATTGTCATACATTCTGACCCTAGAAACAGTAAGAATGCTGCTTACAGCTTAGAATCAATGTTTTCTCGGTTTAAGCCTGTTTTGGGATAAAACGGGTTTACGTGTTGTCTAAACACTCAAAATTCATTTCGAATTCTTAAAATTAGTCAAATGCATTGGATTGTTACATATTTTGACCCTAAAAAGAGTAACATATCTGTTTACTGCTTCCAAACAATGTTTTCTCTCGGTTTTAGCCTGTTTCTCATTTTAAGCATGTTTTGGGATAAAACGGGTTTAAGTGTTGTCTAAACACTCCAAATTAATCCCGAACTCTTACAATTAGTCGAATGCATTGGATTGTCATACATGCTGACCCTAAAAACAGTAACAAAGCTGTTTACTTCTTAGAATCAATGTTTTCTCAGTTTTAGCCTGTTTTGGGATAAAACAGGTTTAAGTGTTGTCTAAACACTCCAAATTCATCCCAAACTCTTACAATTAGTCAAATGCATTGGATTGTCACACATTATGACCCTAGAAACAGTAACAAAGCTGTCTACTGCTTCCAATCAATGTTTTCTCGGTTTTAGCCTGTTTTCTCGGTTTAAGCATGTTTTGGATAAAACGGGTTTAAGTGTTGTCTAAACACTCCAAATTCATCCCAAACTCTTACAATTAGTCAAATGCATTGGATTGTCACACATTATGACCCTAGAAACAGTAACAAAGCTGTTTACTGCTTACAATCAATGTTTTCTCGGTTTTAGCCTGTTTTCTCGGTTTAAGCATGTTTTGGGATAAAACGGGTTTAAGTGTTGTCTAAACACTCCAAATACATCCCAAACTCTTACAATTAGTCAAATGCATTGGATTGTCACACATTCTGACCCTAGAAACAGTAACAAAGCTGTTTACTGCGTACAATCAATGTTTTCTCGGTTTTAGCCTGTTTTCTCGGTTTAAGCATGTTTTGGGATAAAACGGGTTTAAGTGTTGTCTAAACACTCCAAATTAATCCCGAACTCTTACAATTAGTCAAATGCATTGGATTGTCACACATTCTAACCCTAGAAATAGTAACAATGCTGCTTACTGCTTAGAATCAACGTTTTCTCAGTTTTAGCTTGTTTCGGGACAAAATGGGTAAAAGTGTTGTCTAAAAACTCCTAATTCATCCCGAACTCTTACAATTAGTCAAATGCATTGGATTGTCATACATTCTGACCCTAGAAACAGTAAGAATGCTGCTTACAGCTTAGAATCAATGTTTTCTCGGTTTAAGCCTGTTTTGGGATAAAACAGGTTTACGTGTTGTCTAAACACTCCAAATTCATTTCGAATTCTTAAAATTAGTCAAATGCATTGGATTGTTACATATTTTGACCCTAAAAAGAGTAACATATCTGTTTACTGCTTCCAAACAATGTTTTCTCTCGGTTTTAGCCTGTTTCTCATTTTAAGCATGTTTTGGGATAAAACGGGTTGAAGTGTTGTCTAAACACTCCAAATTCATCCCGAACTCTTACAATTAGTCAAATGCATTGGATTGTCACACATTCTAACCCTAGAAATAGTAACAATGCTGCTTACTGCTTAGAATCAACGTTTTCTCAGTTTTAGCTTGTTTCGGGACAAAATGGGTAAAAGTGTTGTCTAAAAACTCCTAATTCATCCCGAACTCTTATAATTAGTCAAATGCATTGGATTGTCATACATTCTGACCCTAGAAACAGTAAGAATGCTGCTTACAGCTTAGAATCAATGTTTTCTCGGTTTAAGCCTGTTTTGGGATAAAACGGGTTTACGTGTTGTCTAAACACTCCAAATTCATTTCGAATTCTTAAAATTAGTCAAATGCATTGGATTGTTACATATTTTGACCCTAAAAAGAGTAACATATCTGTTTACTGCTTCCAAACAATGTTTTCTCTCGGTTTTAGCCTGTTTCTCATTTTAAGCATGTTTTGGGATAAAACGGGTTTAAGTGTTGTCTAAACACTCCAAATTAATCCCGAACTCTTACAATTAGTCGAATGCATTGGATTGTCATACATGCTGACCCTAAAAACAGTAACAAAGCTGTTTACTTCTTAGAATCAATGTTTTCTCAGTTTTAGCCTGTTTTGGGATAAAACAGGTTTAAGTGTTGTCTAAACACTCCAAATTCATCCCAAACTCTTACAATTAGTCAAATGCATTGGATTGTCACACATTATGACCCTAGAAACAGTAACAAAGCTGTCTACTGCTTCCAATCAATGTTTTCTCGGTTTTAGCCTGTTTTCTCGGTTTAAGCATGTTTTGGGATAAAACGGGTTTAAGTGTTGTCTAAACACTCCAAATTCATCCCAAACTCTTACAATTAGTCAAATGCATTGGATTGTTACACATTATGACCCTAGAAACAGTAACAAAGCTGTTTACTGCTTACAATCAATGTTTTCTCGGTTTTAGCCTGTTTTCTCGGATTAAGCATGTTTTGGGATAAAACGGGTTTAAGTGTTGTCTAAACACTCCAAATACATCCCAAACTCTTACAATTAGTCAAATGCATTGGATTGTCACACATTCTGACCCTAGAAACAGTAACAAAGCTGTTTACTGCGTACAATCAATGTTTTCTCGGTTTTAGCCTGTTTTCTCGGTTTAAGCATGTTTTGGGATAAAACGGGTTTAAGTGTTGTCTAAACACTCCAAATTAATCCCGAACTCTTACAATTAGTCAAATGCATTGGATTGTCACACATTCTAACCCTAGAAATTGTAACAATGCTGCTTACTGCTTAGAATCAACGTTTTCTCAGTTTTAGCTTGTTTCGGGACAAAATGGGTAAAAGTGTTGTCTAAAAACTCCTAATTCATCCCGAACTCTTACAATTAGTCAAATGCATTGGATTGTCATACATTCTGACCCTAGAAACAGTAAGAATGCTGCTTACAGCTTAGAATCAATGTTTTCTCGGTTTAAGCCTGTTTTTGGGATAAAACGGGTTTACGTGTTGTCTAAACACTCCAAATTCATTTCGAATTCTTAAAATTAGTCAAATGCATTGGATTGTTACATATTTTGACCCTAAAAAGAGTAACATATCTGTTTACTGCTTCCAAACAATGTTTTCCCTCGGTTTTAGCCTGTTTCTCATTTTAAGCATGTTTTGGGATAAAACGGGTTTAAGTGTTGTCTAAACACTCCAAATTAATCCCGAACTCTTACAATTAGTCGAATGCATTGGATTGTCATACATGCTGACCCTAAAAACAGTAACAAAGCTGTTTACTTCTTAGAATCAATGTTTTCTCAGTTTTAGCCTGTTTTGGGATAAAACAGGTTTAAGTGTTGTCTAAACACTCCAAATTCATCCCAAACTCTTACAATTAGTCAAATGCATTGGATTGTCACACATTATGACCCTAGAAACAGTAACAAAGCTGTCTACTGCTTCCAATCAATGTTTTCTCGGTTTTAGCCTGTTTTCTCGGTTTAAGCATGTTTTGGGATAAAACGGGTTTAAGTGTTGTCTAAACACTCCAAATTCATCCCAAACTCTTACAATTAGTCAAATGCATTGGAGTGTCACACATTATGACCCTAGAAACAGTAACAAAGCTGTTTACTGCTTACAATCAATGTTTTCTCGGTTTTAGCCTGTTTTCTCGGTTTAAGCATGTTTTGGGATAAAACGGGTTTAAGTGTTGTCTAAACACTCCAAATACATCCCAAACTCTTACAATTAGTCAAATGCATTGGATTGTCACACATTCTGACCCTAGAAACAGTAACAAAGCTGTTTACTGCGTACAATCAATGTTTTCTCGGTTTTAGCCTGTTTTCTCGGTTTAAGCATGTTTTGGGATAAAACGGGTTTAAGTGTTGTCTAAACACTCCAAATTAATCCCGAACTCTTACAATTAGTCAAATGCATTGGATTGTCACACATTCTAACCCTAGAAATAGTAACAATGCTGCTTACTGCTTAGAATCAACGTTTTCTCAGTTTTAGCTTGTTTCGGGACAAAATGGGTAAAAGTGTTGTCTAAAAACTCCTAATTCATCCCGAACTCTTACAATTAGTCAAATGCATTGGATTGTCATACATTCTGACCCTAGAAACAGTAAGAATGCTGCTTACAGCTTAGAATCAATGTTTTCTCGGTTTAAGCCTGTTTTGGGATAAAACGGGTTTACGTGTTGTCTAAACACTCCAAATTCATTTCGAATTCTTAAAATTAGTCAAATGCATTGGATTGTTACATATTTTGACCCTAAAAAGAGTAACATATCTGTTTACTGCTTCCAAACAATGTTTTCTCTCGGTTTTAGCCTGTTTCTCATTTTAAGCATGTTTTGGGATAAACGGGTTTAAGTGTTGTCTAAACACTCCAAATTAATCCCGAACTCTTACAATTAGTCGAATGCATTGGATTGTCATACATGCTGACCCTAAAAACAGTAACAAAGCTGTTTACTTCTTAGAATCAATGTTTTCTCAGTTTTAGCCTGTTTTGGGATAAAACAGGTTTAAGTGTTGTCTAAACACTCCAAATTCATCCCAAACTCTTACAATTAGTCAAATGCATTGGATTGTCACACATTATGACCCTAGAAACAGTAACAAAGCTGTCTACTGCTTCCAATCAATGTTTTCTCGGTTTTAGCCTGTTTTCTCGGTTTAAGCATGTTTTGGGATAAAACGGGTTTAAGTGTTGTCTAAACACTCCAAATTCATCCCAAACTCTTACAATTAGTCAAATGCATTGGATTGTCACACATTATGACCCTAGAAACAGTAACAAAGCTGTTTACTGCTTACAATCAATGTTTTCTCGGTTTTAGCCTGTTTTCTCGGTTTAAGCATGTTTTGGGATAAAACGGGTTTAAGTGTTGTCTAAACACTCCAAATACATCCCAAACTCTTACAATTAGTCAAATGCATTGGATTGTCACACATTCTGACCCTAGAAACAGTAACAAAGCTGTTTACTGCGTACAATCAATGTTTTCTCGGTTTTAGCCTGTTTTCTCGGTTTAAGCATGTTTTGGGATAAAACGGGTTTAAGTGTTGTCTAAACACTCCAAATTAATCCCGAACTCTTACAATTAGTCAAATGCATTGGATTGTCACACGTTCTAACCCTAGAAACAGTAACAATGCTGCTTACTGCTTAGAATCAACGTTTTCTCAGTTTTAGCTTGTTTCGG
This sequence comes from Camelina sativa, assembly GCF_030686135.1. NCBI lineage: Eukaryota > Viridiplantae > Streptophyta > Magnoliopsida > Brassicales > Brassicaceae > Camelina > Camelina sativa. The sequence continues at coordinate 27,316,065 of NC_141898.1, forward strand.
GACAAAATGGGTAAAAGTGTTGTCTAAAAACTCCTAATTCATCCCGAACTCTTACAATTAGTCAAATGCATTGGATTGTCATACATTCTGACCCTAGAAACAGTAAGAATGCTGCTTACAGCTTAGAATCAATGTTTTCTCGGTTTAAGCCTGTTTTGGGATAAAACGGGTTTACGTGTTGTCTAAACACTCCAAATTCATTTCGAATTCTTAAAATTAGTCAAATGCATTGGATTGTTACATATTTTGACCCTAAAAAGAGTAACATATCTGTTTACTGCTTCCAAACAATGTTTTCTCTCGGTTTTAGCCTGTTTCTCATTTTAAGCATGTTTTGGGATAAAACGGGTTTAAGTGTTGTCTAAACACTCCAAATTAATCCCGAACTCTTACAATTAGTCGAATGCATTGGATTGTCATACATGCTGACCCTAAAAACAGTAACAAAGCTGTTTACTTCTTAGAATCAATGTTTTCTCAGTTTTAGCCTGTTTTGGGATAAAACAGGTTTAAGTGTTGTCTAAACACTCCAAATTCATCCCAAACTCTTACAATTAGTCAAATGCATTGGATTGTCACACATTATGACCCTAGAAACAGTAACAAAGCTGTCTACTGCTTCCAATCAATGTTTTCTCGGTTTTAGCCTGTTTTCTCGGTTTAAGCATGTTTTGGGATAAAACGGGTTTAAGTGTTGTCTAAACACTCCAAATTCATCCCAAACTCTTACAATTAGTCAAATGCATTGGATTGTCACACATTATGACCCTAGAAACAGTAACAAAGCTGTTTACTGCTTACAATCAATGTTTTCTCGGTTTTAGCCTGTTTTCTCGGTTTAAGCATGTTTTGGGATAAAACGGGTTTAAGTGTTGTCTAAACACTCCAAATACATCCCAAACTCTTACAATTAGTCAAATGCATTGGATTGTCACACATTCTGACCCTAGAAACAGTAACAAAGCTGTTTACTGCGTACAATCAATGTTTTCTCGGTTTTAGCCTGTTTTCTCGGTTTAAGCATGTTTTGGGATAAAACGGGTTTAAGTGTTGTCTAAACACTCCAAATTAATCCCGAACTCTTACAATTAGTCAAATGCATTGGATTGTCACACATTCTAACCCTAGAAATAGTAACAATGCTGCTTACTGCTTAGAATCAACGTTTTCTCAGTTTTAGCTTGTTTCGGGACAAAATGGGTAAAAGTGTTGTCTAAAAACTCCTAATTCATCCCGAACTCTTACAATTAGTCAAATGCATTGGATTGTCATACATTCTGACCCTAGAAACAGTAAGAATGCTGCTTACAGCTTAGAATCAATGTTTTCTCGGTTTAAGCCTGTTTTGGGATAAAACGGGTTTACGTGTTGTCTAAACACTCCAAATTCATCCCAAACTCTTACAATTAGTCAAATGCATTGGATTGTCACACATTATGACCCTAGAAACAGTAACAAAGCTGTTTACTGCTTACAATCAATGTTTTCTCGGTTTTAGCCTGTTTTCTCGGTTTAAGCATGTTTTGGGATAAAACGGGTTTAAGTGTTGTCTAAACACTCCAAATTAATCCCGAACTCTTACAATTAGTCAAATGCATTGGATTGTCATACATGCTGACCCTAAAAACAGTAACAAAGCTGTTTACTTCTTAGAATCAATGTTTTCTCAGTTTTAGCCTGTTTTGGGATAAAACAGGTTTAAGTGTTGTCTAAACACTCCAAATTCATCCCAAACTCTTACAATTAGTCAAATGCATTGGATTGTCACACATTTTGACCCTAGAAACAGTAACAAAGCTGTTTACTGCTTCCAATCAATGTTTTCTCGGTTTTAGCCTGTTTTCTCGGTTTAAGCATGTTTTGGGATAAAACGGGTTTAAGTGTTGTCTAAACACTCCAAATTCATCCCGAACTCTTACAATTAGTCAAATGCATTGGATTGTCACACATTATGACCCTAGAAACAGTAACAAAGCTGTTTACTGCTTACAATCAATGTTTTCTCGGTTTTAGCCTGTTTTCTCGGTTTAAGCATGTTTTGGGATAAAACGGGTTTAAGTGTTGTCTAAACACTCCAAATACATCCCAAACTCTTACAATTAGTCAAATGCATTGGATTGTCACACATTCTGACCCTAGAAACAGTAACAAAGCTGTTTACTGCGTACAATCAATGTTTTCTCGGTTTTAGCCTGTTTTCTCGGTTTAAGCATGTTTTGGGATAAAACCGGTTTAAGTGTTGTCTAAACACTCCAAATTCATCCCGAACTCTTACAATTAGTCAAACGCATTGGATTGTCACACATTCTAACCCTAGAAACAGTAACAATGCTGCTTACTGCTTAGAATCAACGTTTTCTCAGTTTTAGCTTGTTTCAGGACAAAATGGGTAAAAGTGGTGTCTAAAAACTCCAAATTCATCCCGAACTCTTACAATTAGTCAAATGCATTGGATTGTCATACATTCTGACCCTAGAAACAGTAAGAATGCTGCTTACAGCTTAGAATCAATTTTTTCTCGGTTTAAGCCTGTTTTGGGATAAAACGGGTTTACGTGTTGTCTAAACACTCCAAATTCATCTCGAATTCTTAAAATTAGTCAAATGCATTGGATTGTTACATATTTTGACCCTAAAAAGAGTAACATATCTGTTTACTGCTTCCAAACAATGTTTTCTCTCGGTTTTAGCCTGTTTCTCATTTTAAGCATGTTTTGGGATAAAACGGGTTTAAGTGTTGTCTAAACACTCCAAATTAATCCCGAACTCTTACAATTAGTCGAATGCATTGGATTGTCATACATGCTGACCCTAAAAACAGTAACAAAGCTGTTTACTTCTTAGAATCAATGTTTTCTCAGTTTTAGCCTGTTTTGGGATAAAACAGGTTTAAGTGTTGTCTAAACACTCCAAATTCATCCCAAACTCTTACAATTAGTCAAATGCATTGGATTGTCACACATTATGACCCTAGAAACAGTAACAAAGCTGTTTACTGCTTCCAATCAATGTTTTCTCGGTTTTAGCCTGTTTTCTCGGTTTAAGCATGTTTTGGGATAAAACGGGTTTAAGTGTTGTCTAAACACTCCAAATTCATCCCAAACTCTTACAATTAGTCAAATGCATTGGACTGTCACACATTATGACCCTAGAAACAGTAACAAAGCTGTTTACTGCTTACAATCAATGTTTTCTCGGTTTTAGCCTGTTTTCTCGGTTTAAGCATATTTTGGGATAAAACCGGTTGAAGTGTTGTCTAAACACTCCAAATTCATCCCGAACTCTTACAATTAGTCAAATGCATTGGATTGTCACACATTCTAACCCTAGAAACAGTAACAAAGCTGTTTACTGCTTAGAATCAACGTTTTCTCAGTTTTAGCTTGTTTCGGGACAAAATGGGTAAAAGTGTTGTCTAAAAACCTCAAATTCATCCCGAACTCTTACAATTAGTCAAATGCATTGGATTGTCATACATTCTGACCCTAGTAACAGTAAGAATGCTGCTTACAGCTTAGAATCAATGTTTTTTCGGTTTAAACCTGTTTTGGGATAAAACGGGTTTACGTGTTGTCTAAACACTCCAAATTCATCTCGAATTCTTAAAATTAGTCAAATGCATTGGATTGTTACATATTTTGACCCTAACAAGAGTAACATATCTGTTTACTGCTTCCAAACAATGTTTTCTCTCCGTTTTAGCCTGTTTCTCATTTTAAGCATGTTTTGGGATAAAACGGGTTTAAGTGTTGTCTAAACACTCCAAATTAATCCCGAACTCTTACAATTAGTCAAATGCATTGGATTGTCATACATGCTGACCCTAAAAACAGTAACAAAGCTGCTTACTTCTTAGAATCAATGTTTTCTCGGTTTTAGCCTGTTTTGGGATAAAACAGGTTTACGTGTTGTCTAAACACTCCAAATTCATCCCAAACTCTTACAATTAGTCAAATGCATTGGATTGTCACACATTATGACCCTAGAAACAGTAACAAATCTGTTTACTGCTTACAATCAATGTTTTCTCGGTTTTAGCCTGTTTTCTCGGTTTAAGCATGTTTTGGGATAAAACGGGTTTAAGTGTTGTCTAAACACTCCAAATTCATCCCGAACTCTTACAATTAGTCAAATGCATTGGATTGTCACACATTCTAACCCTAGAAACAGTAACAATGCTGCTTACTGCTTAGAATCAACGTTTTCTCAGTTTTAGCTTGTTTCGGGACAAAATGGGTAAAAGTGTTGTCTAAAAACTCCTAATTCATCCCGAACTCTTACAATTAGTCAAATGCATTGGATTGTCATACATTCTGACCCTAGAAACAGTAAGAATGCTGCTTACAGCTTAGAATCAATGTTTTCTCGGTTTAAGCCTGTTTTGGGATAAAACGGGTTTACGTGTTGTCTAAACACTCCAAATTCATTTCGAATTCTTAAAATTAGTCAAATGCATTGGATTGTTACATATTTTGACCCTAAAAAGAGTAACATATATGTTTACTGCTTCCAAACAATGTTTTCTCTCGGTTTTAGCCTGTTTCTCATTTTAAGCATGTTTTGGGATAAAACGGGTTTAAGTGTTGTCTAAACACTCCAAATTAATCCCGAACTCTTACAATTAGTCGAATGCATTGGATTGTCATACATGCTGACCCTAAAAACAGTAACAAAGCTGTTTACTTCTTAGAATCAATGTTTTCTCAGTTTTAGCCTGTTTTGGGATAAAACAGGTTTAAGTGTTGTCTAAACACTCCAAATTCATCCCAAACTCTTACAATTAGTCAAATGCATTGGATTGTCACACATTTTGACCCTAGAAACAGTAACAAAGCTGTTTACTGCTTCCAATCAATGTTTTCTCGGTTTTAGCCTGTTTTCTCGGTTTAAGCATGTTTTGGGATAAAACGGGTTTAAGTGTTGTCTAAACACTCCAAATTCATCCCGAACTCTTACAATTAGTCAAATGCATTGGATTGTCACACATTATGACCCTAGAAACAGTAACAAAGCTGTTTACTGCTTACAATCAATGTTTTCTCGGTTTTAGCCTGTTTTCTCGGTTTAAGCATGTTTTGGGATAAAACGGGTTTAAGTGTTGTCTAAACACTCCAAATACATCCCAAACTCTTACAATTAGTCAAATGCATTGGATTGTCACACATTCTGACCCTAGAAACAGTAACAAAGCTGTTTACTGCGTACAATCAATGTTTTCTCGGTTTTAGCCTGTTTTCTCGGTTTAAGCATGTTTTGGGATAAAACCGGTTTAAGTGTTGTCTAAACACTCCAAATTCATCCCGAACTCTTACAATTAGTCAAATGCATTGGATTGTCACACATTCTAACCCTAGAAACAGTAACAATGCTGCTTACTGCTTAGAATCAACGCTTTCTCAGTTTTAGCTTGTTTCGGGACAAAATGGGTAAAAGTGGTGTCTAAAAACTCCAAATTCATCCCGAACTCTTACAATTAGTCAAATGCATTGGATTGTCATACATTCTGACCCTAGAAACAGTAAGAATGCTGCTTACAGCTTAGAATCAATTTTTTCTCGGTTTAAGCCTGTTTTGGGATAAAACGGGTTTACGTGTTGTCTAAACACTCCAAATTCATCTCGAATTCTTAAAATTAGTCAAATGCATTGGATTGTTACATATTTTGACCCTAAAAAGAGTAACATATCTGTTTACTGCTTCCAAACAATGTTTTCTCTCGGTTTTAGCCTGTTTCTCATTTTAAGCATGTTTTGGGATAAAACGGGTTTAAGTGTTGTCTAAACACTCCAAATTAATCCCGAACTCTTACAATTAGTCGAATGCATTGGATTGTCATACATGCTGACCCTAAAAACAGTAACAAAGCTGTTTACTTCTTAGAATCAATGTTTTCTCAGTTTTAGCCTGTTTTGGGATAAAACAGGTTTAAGTGTTGTCTAAACACTCCAAATTCATCCCAAACTCTTACAATTAGTCAAATGCATTGGATTGTCACACATTATGACCCTAGAAACAGTAACAAAGCTGTTTACTGCTTCCAATCAATGTTTTCTCGGTTTTAGCCTGTTTTCTCGGTTTAAGCATGTTTTGGGATAAAACGGGTTTAAGTGTTGTCTAAACACTCCAAATTCATCCCAAACTCTTACAATTAGTCAAATGCATTGGATTGTCACACATTATGTATGAACCGGCACACACACTTGTCCGTACGACCGTACGGACGTCCGTACGACCAACCAACGGGCCATCCTCAAATAGAAGTCTTCATGAGCCCAATCCACCAAAGAGATCCTCCAACGGTCGCCATTCATCTCGATCCTTCCTTTGTAGCCGTTGGAGCAAGTTGTAAGAGAGAAGAGGAGATCACATGTTAGAATAAGGAGATGTCGCTTTCTCCTCATATTAGTGTGCATAGGATCCTAAGAGAATATCCTATTTGTATATGTCTTTAAATAGTTTGTAAGTATCATACTAATAGAAGTAAGAAAAGAGTTTATTCTCTTTCTCCAACACTCTCTCTCTCAATCGTTCACTCTCCTCACTCTTTACACGATTTCACTCTCTTCCATAATCTCTTGATTACTCTACTCTCAAACTTACATGGTATCAGAGCAGATTTGATTCTGTTCTTGCCTCAAATCTCCATCACTCCCTTCCGCATTCTCTTTCTTGTTCTTGAAATTTCTTGTTCTTGAATCTTCTTTCTTTAACCGTTGGACAATAGCTTTAACCAACGGTCTCTTCATCTTTTTCCATGGAAACTACCAAAACTCTCATTGTTCCAGTTACTCTCAAGGGAGAGAATTACTTACTGTGGGCTAGAACCACAAAGACAGCCCTATGCGGCCGAGGACTTTGGTCCCATGTTGAGACGAGCGAAGCTCCTAGTGGCGAGACCACCAAAGACGGCAAGGATCTTGTCGATGAGAAGAACAAGTGGTTTCAAGAAGATCAGGGAGTCCTAGCTATCATTCAAAACTCCCTAGATGCACCTATACTTGAAGCTTACTCTTATTGCGAGACAGCAAAAGACTTGTGGGACACTCTCAAGAATGTTTTTGGGAATGTTACAAATGTAAACCGAATTTTTGAGATTAAGAGGGCCATCAACAACCTCAACCAAGAAGACATGGAGTTCACCAAGCACTTTGGGAAGTTTAGGTCCCTTTGGGCTGAACTAGAGATGCTCCGGCCGGCGACTATAGATCCGGCCATTCTGAATGAGAGGCGTGAACAAGATAAGGTGTTCGGCCTTCTCTTGACCTTGAACCCCTCCTACAATGACCTTATCAAGCATATTCTACGGTCGGACAAGCTCCCTAGCCTTGATGATGTCTGTAACCAAATTCAAAAGGAGCATGGCTCCATGGGATTGTTTGGCGGCAAGGGAGAACTTGTGACCGCTAACAAAGCTGAGACGGCATCAGCAAACAAGGGCTACTACAAGCCGGAGGACAAGAACAACCCGCCATTTTGTGAGCATTGTAAGAAGCTTGGTCACTTCAAGAGCCGCTGCTGGATTCTACACCCTCATCTAGCACCACCGCCGGGTACCATCCGAGGTGGACGACCAAACCGCGGAGGACCACCGAGAGCTCATCAAGCAGTAGCCATGGGGGAGTCATCAATCTCTGAGCAACCTCAACAAGTGACCAGTGGAACTGCTCTTGCTGCAGCATCGTCCGAGCTGGTAAGGCGGTCCGACCTTGATGCGCTCATCAAAGCCATCAAAGAGGCCACCGGTAAGGCGTTTCTTGCCTCAAACAAAATTAAACCCCTCATAGTTGATTCTGGTGCATCCCATCACATGATTAGTGATTCTAGGCTAATTAGTGATATTAAACCTGCTAATGGTAATGTGATAATAGCAAATGGTGAGAAAGTACCAGTTAAAGGCATTGGAAACTTGAAACTATTTGATAAGGAGACTAAGGCATTTTATATGCCAAACTTTACTTCTAACTTGCTATCAGTTAAGAGAGCCACTACTGATTTAAATTGTTATGCTATATTTGGTCCTAACAATGTTCATTTTCAGGATATTGAGACAAGTAAGGTTCTTGGTCAAGGAGGATCCAAGGATGACCTCTATGTGCTTGAGGACTTGAACTTATCTTCTAATGCATCTTGTTTTAATTCGGTTATTATGAAACCTAGTGATTCTATTTTACATGCTAGGCTAGGACACCCTCACACAAGAGCTTTATCTTTAATATTTCCTAATGTTTCTTTTCAAAATGATGAGTGTGAGGCTTGTATTCTTGGTAAACATTGCAAGGCTGTTTTTCCTAAATCTATTACTATTTATGAAAAATGTTTTGATTTAATTCATTCTGATGTTTGGACATCTCCTTGCTTATCTAGAGATAATCAAAAGTATTTTGTGACTTTTATTGATGAAAAATCAAAATATACTTGGATAACTTTACTTCCCTCTAAGGATAGAGTCCTTGAGGCCTTTACTAATTTTCAAAATTATGTCACTAACCACTTTCATGCCAAGATTAAAATTTTGAGATCAGATAATGGTGGAGAGTACACAAGCCATGCCTTTAAGCAATATCTAGCCAAACATGGAATTCTTCATCAAACTAGCTGTCCTTACACACCACAACAAAATGGAGTGGCTGAGAGAAAGAATAGACATCTCATGGAAGTAGCAAGGTCTATGATGTTTCACACAAGGGTTCCAAAGAGGTTTTGGGGAGATGCTGTGCTAGCCGCTTGTTATCTTATTAACCGCACACCAACAAAGATCCTAAAGGATGTGTCTCCATTTGAGGTATTAACGAATGACAAACCTACATTTGATCACTTACGAGTGTTTGGTTGTGTGTGCTATGTGTTGCGACCAGGTGAGCTAAGAGACAAGCTTGATGCAAAGAGTACAAAGGCTATGTTTCTTGGCTACTCTACCACACAAAAGGGGTATAAGTGCTATGAACCTACAACAAGGAGGGTTCTAGTATCTCGTGATGTCAAGTTCATGGAGACACAAGGTTTTTACGATGAGAAGAATTGGGATGAGCTCCGTAACCTCTCTGATTCACCATCTGATCGGACGCGCAACCTCCGAGTAATCCTTGAGCGACTAGGTCTTGAAAACGATCGGATCACTACCGAGTCAGCCAGACCAGCATCACCAGAGCAACCTGAGCCATTTACTGAGCCTGAGCCTGCTACACATGCCGATGACCATACTGAGCAGCATGAGGAAGCACCCGAGTCACTCGCGGACAACACGGCCGAAACAACCGAGGAGACGGCTGAACAGCTTGAGGAGATCATTACTCCAGGACGAGCCAACTCCGAAGCTGGGGCTATAGTTCCTCTTCGGCGCAGCCAACGTATTAGGTATCCTCCTAGTCATTGGAAGAACACCCGTGTGTACTACAACAACATGGCCGTTGCTCATCCAATTCAGGCCGTGTGCACCTTGGCTCATTTTCCGATAGAGCATCAAGTGTTTCTTGGCCATATTGATGAGGATTGGATCCCCAAGACCTATGATGAGGCTAAGCAGCACAAAGTATGGAGAGATGCAGTGGATGCCGAGAATACGGCCATGGTGCAAAATCATACATGGGACGAGGCTGACTTACCCAAGGGCAAGAAGGCTGTCACCTCTCGGTATATCTTCACAATCAAATATAAGAGCAATGGGGAGATTGAACGCCACAAAGCCCGCCTAGTCGCACGAGGGTTCACGCAAACGTATGGGGAGGACTATCTTGATACGTTTGCTCCGGTGGCTAAGCTTCACACGGTTCGAGTTGTACTCTCTCTCGCCACCAACCTCGACTGGGAACTTTGGCAAATGGACGTGAAGAACGCCTTCTTGCAAGGAGAACTGGAGGATGAAGTGTATATGCGACCACCACCGGGTTTGGAGGATACTATTGGTCCGGGAAAGGTCTTGAAACTCAACAAAGCTATCTATGGCTTGAAGCAGTCACCAAGGGCTTGGTATCACAAGCTTAGCACCACACTCCTTGACAAAGGCTTTCGCAAATCCGAAGCTGACCACACCTTGTTCACCTTACCAAGCGCCAAAGGTATAGTAGTCATTCTAGTGTATGTTGATGATATCATCATCACTGGAAGTGACTCGGTAGGTATTCAAGACTCTAAAACATTCTTGAAATCAGTTTTTGATATTAAAGATCTTGGAGAGTTGAAATACTTTCTTGGGATAGAAGTTTATAGATCAAATGAAGGGTTATTGTTGTCTCAAAGAAAGTATGCACTAGACTTATTGAGTGAAACAGGAAAACTAGGAGCTAAGGCAGTAACAACGCCCCTAGAAGAGAATTACAAGGATGGAGGACAGGGGGAGCTTGACACCGCTCCATTCGAGGACGTTAGCCTCTACCGGCGGCTAGTCGGTAAGCTCATTTATTTGACTATCACACGGCCTGACATTTGCTTTGCCGTGAACCAGGTAAGCCAGCATATGAAGAACCCCACCGTGCACCATTGGAACATGCTGACACGGATCCTCAAGTACATCAAGGGCTCACCCGGCCAAGGCATATGGATGGGACGCAACAAGAGCACTGAGTTGGTAGGCTACTGCGACGCTGACTATGCCGGAGATCGTGGGGACCGACGCTCAACCACAGGCTATTGCACGTTCCTTGGAGGGAACCTGGTCACATGGAAGAGCAAGAAGCAAAAGGTCGTCTCACTCTCAAGTGCCGAATCCGAGTATAGAGCTATGAGGAAGCTAACGACGGAGCTAATGTGGCTGAAGATGTTACTCAAGGATCTTGGAATAGAATCAACAAAGCCGATCACCATGCACTGTGATAACGAAGCAGCCATTCATATAGCAACCAATTCAGTGTTCCATGAGCGGACCAAGCACATTGAAGTGGATTGCCATAAGGTCCGAGAACAAATCAAGCTTGGAGTTGTCTTACCTTGCCATACCGAAAGCAAAGAACAACTTGCAGACGTCCTGACTAAAGCTGCGAGCCCCCAAGTGTGTGAATACATCCATCCTAAGCTTGGCCTCCTAAACCTCACTCGGCCATGACTTGCTTTGTTTTGGCGCCTACACTCTTTTTCCCTTAAGTATAGTTTTCCCAAGAGGTTTTTCTATACTAAGGTTTTTAATGAGGTGGGTGCCTATGTTGTCAAGCTTGACTAGTTCCCCAAGTCAAGCTTGAGGGGGAGTATGAACCGGCACACACACTTGTCCGTACGACCGTACGGACGTCCGTACGACCAACCAACGGGCCATCCTCAAATAGAAGTCTTCATGAGCCCAATCCACCAAAGAGATCCTCCAACGGTCGCCATTCATCTCGATCCTTCCTTTGTAGCCGTTGGAGCAAGTTGTAAGAGAGAAGAGGAGATCACATGTTAGAATAAGGAGATGTCGCTTTCTCCTCATATTAGTGTGCATAGGATCCTAAGAGAATATCCTATTTGTATATGTCTTTAAATAGTTTGTAAGTATCATACTAATAGAAGTAAGAAAAGAGTTTATTCTCTTTCTCCAACACTCTCTCTCTCAATCGTTCACTCTCCTCACTCTTTACACGATTTCACTCTCTTCCATAATCTCTTGATTACTCTACTCTCAAACTTACATTATGACCCTAGAAACAGTAACAAAGCTGTTTACTGCTTACAATCAATGTTTTCTCGGTTTTAGCCTGTTTTCTCGGTTTAAGCATGTTTTGGGATAAAACCGGTTGAAGTGTTGTCTAAACACTCCAAATTCATCCCGAACTCTTACAATTAGTCAAATGCATTGGATTGTCACACATTCTAACCCTAGAAATAGTAACAATGCTGCTTACTGCTTAGAATCAACGTTTTCTCAGTTTTAGCTTGTTTCGGGACAAAATGGGTAAAAGTGTTGTCTAAAAACTCCAAATTCATCCCGAACTCTTACAATTAGTCAAATGCATTGGATTGTCATACATTCTGACCCTAGAAACAGTAAGAATGCTGCTTACAGCTTAGAATCAATTTTTTCTCGGTTTAAGCCTGTTTTGGGATAAAACGGGTTTACGTGTTGTCTAAACACTCCAAATTCATCTCGAATTCTTAAAATTAGTCAAATGCATTGGATTGTTACATATTTTGACCCTAAAAAGAGTAACATATCTGTTTACTGCTTCCAAACAATGTTTTCTCTCGGTTTTAGCCTGTTTCTCATTTTAAGCATGTTTTGGGATAAAACGGGTTTAAGTGTTGTCTAAACACTCCAAATTAATCCCGAACTCTTACAATTAGTCAAATGCATTGGATTGTCATACATGCTGACCCTAAAAACAGTAACAAAGCTGTTTACTTCTTAGAATCAATGTTTTCTCAGTTTTAGCCTGTTTTGGGATAAAACAGGTTTAAGTGTTGTCTAAACACTCCAAATTCATCCCAAACTCTTACAATTAGTCAAATGCATTGGATTGTCACACATTATGACCCTAGAAACAGTAACAAAGCTGTTTACTGCTTCCAATCAATGTTTTCTCGGTTTTAGCCTGTTTTCTTGGTTTAAGCATGTTTTGGGATAAAACGGGTTTAAGTGTTGTCTAAACACTCCAAATTCATCCCAAACTCTTACAATTAGTCAAATGCATTGGATTGTCACACATTATGACCCTAGAAACAGTAACAAAGCTGTTTACTGCTTACAATCAATGTTTTCTCGGTTTTAGCCTGTTTTCTCGGTTTAAGCATGTTTTGGGATAAAACGGGTTTAAGTGTTGTCTAAACACTCCAAATACATCCCAAACTCTTACAATTAGTCAAATGCATTGGATTGTCACACATTCTGACCCTAGAAACAGTAACAAAGCTGTTTACTGCGTACAATCAATGTTTTCTCGGTTTTAGCCTGTTTTCTCGGTTTTAGCCTGTTTTCTCGGTTTAAGCATGTTTTGGGATAAAACCGGTTGAAGTGTTGTCTAAACACTCCAAATTCATCCCGAACTCTTACAATTAGTCAAATGCATTGGATTGTCACACATTCTAACCCTAGAAACAGTAACAAAGCTGTTTACTGCTTAGAATCAACGTTTTCTCAGTTTTAGCTTGTTTCGGGACAAAATGGGTAAAAGTGTTGTCTAAAAACTCCAAATTCATCCCGAACTCTTACAATTAGTCAAATGCATTGGATTGTCATACATTCTGACCCTAGTAACAGTAAGAATGCTGCTTACAGCTTAGAATCAATGTTTTTTCGGTTTAAACCTGTTTTGGGATAAAACGGGTTTACGTGTTGTCTAAACACTCCAAATTCATCTCGAATTCTTAAAATTAGTCAAATGCATTGGATTGTTACATATTTTGACCCTAAAAAGAGTAACATATCTGTTTACTGCTTCCAAACAATGTTTTCTCTCGGTTTTAGCCTGTTTCTCATTTTAAGCATGTTTTGGGATAAAACGGGTTTAAGTGTTGTCTAAACACTCCAAATTAATCCCGAACTCTTACAATTAGTCAAATGCATTGGATTGTCATACATGCTGACCCTAAAAACTATTAGAATGTACCAAGGAGGAGAGAGGAGAGGCCGGTAAGGCCGAACCTTGGAAGAAGAGAAGAAAGGCCGGAAAGGCCATGTAAAGGCCGGTAAGGCCATGTCCGTGTCCGTGAGCGACCATGTACCGTGTCCGGTACCATGTACCGTGTCCGTGAACGGACCCATGTCCGGTGAGCGGCCAGGTAGGCCGTGAACACCAGGAAGAGAAGGCCCATGAAGATGCCCGTCCGTACAGGTCCGTCCGTACAGGCCCGTCCGTACAGGCCCGTCCGTACAGGCCCGTCCGTACGGTCTCGGCCTGTTACGTCCGTACGGCCTGCGCTTGGTCCAAGGGGCCTCACAAGAGAAAGGCCGAGTTTGAGAGAAGGAAAACAAGGCCTTACAAGAGAGAGAGGCCCATGGGAAGAAGAGAAGAAAAGAGAGGCCAATGGGAAGAAGAAGAAGGGAAAAGCGCACAAGGAAGGAAGGGAAGGAAGAATCACGTGGCCTTTGGTTGGTGAAGGAAGGAGCTGTCCCTTTCACCATTGTCTTGCCCAAGAGAAGACCACTTTATGTCCCTATCTCCCTTCTTCTCTCTCTAACGGTCATATAACATTTTGTACTCATATATTACATTGCATACACTCTCATATG
>NC_141898.1:27385169-27425127 GCF_030686135.1 Camelina sativa
AAATTAAACCGGAACTCTTATAATTAGTCAAACGCATTGGATTGTTACAAATTTTGACCCTAGAAAGAGTAACATAGATGTTTACTGCTTGCAATCAATGTTTTCTCTCAGTGTTAGCCTGTTTTCTCGGTTTAAGCCTCTTTTGGGATAAAACGGGTCAAAGTGTTGTCTAAACACTCCAAATTCATCCTGAACTCTTACAATTAGTCAAATGCATTGGATTGTCACACATTCTGACCCTAGAAACAGTAACAAAGCTGTTTACTGCTTACAATCAATGTTTTCTCGGTTTTAGCCTGTTTTCTCGGTTTAAGCATGTTTTGGGATAAAACGGGTTTAACTGTTGTCTAAACACTCCAAATTTATCTTGAACTCTTACAATTAGTCAAATGCATTGGATTGCCACACATTCTGACCCTATAAACAGTAACAAAGCCGTTTACTGCTTAGAATCAACGTTTTCTCAGTTTTAGCCTGTTTCGGGACAAAATGGGTATAAGTGGTGTCTAAACACTCCAAATTCAACCCGAACTCTTATAATTAGTCAAAAGTTGGAATGTTACATATTTTGTCCCTAGAAAGAGTAACATAGCTGTTTACTGCTTCGAATCAATGTTTTCTCTCGGGTTTAGCCCGTTTTCTTGGGTTAAGCCTGTTTCGGGATAAAACGGGTTTAAGTGTTGTCTAAACACTCCAAATTCATCCCGAACTTTTACAATTAGTCAAATGCATTGGATTGTCACACATTATGACCCTAGAAACAGTAACAAAGCAGTTTACTGATTCGAATCAATGTTTTCTCGGTTTTAGCCTGTTTCGGACAAAATGGGTAAAAGTGGTGTCTAAACACTCCAAATTCAACCCGAACTCTTATAATTAGTCAAATGCATTGGATTGTTACAAATTTTGACCCTAGAAAGAGTAACATAGCTGTTTACTGCTTCCAATCAATGTTTTCTCTCGGTGTTAGCCTGTTTTCTCGGTTTAAGCCTCTTTTGGGATAAAACGGGTCAAAGTGTTGTCTAAACACTCCAAATTCATCCCCAACTCTTATATTTAGTCAAATGCATTGGACTGTCACAAATTCTGACCCTAGAAACAGTAACAAAACTGTTTACTGCTTAGAATCAATGTTTTCTCGGTTTAAACCTGTTTTGGGATAAAACGGGTTTAAGTGTTGTCTAATCACTCCAAATTCATCGCAAACTCTTACAATTAGTCAAATGCATTGGATTGTCACACATTCTGACCCTAGAATCAGTAACTAAGCTGTTTACTGCTTACAATCAATGTTTTCTCGGTTTTAGCCTGTTTCGGAACAAAATGGGTATAAGTGGTGTCTAAACACTCCAAATTAAACCTGAACTCTTATAATTAGTCAAATGCATTGGATTGTTACAAATTTTGACCCTAGAAATAGTAACATAGCTGTTTACTGCTTGCAATCAATGTTTTCTCTCAGTGTTAGCCTGTTTTCTCGGTTTAAGCCTCTTTTGGGATAAAACGGGTCAAAGTGTTGTCTAAACACTCCAAATTCATCCTGAACACTTACAATTAGTCAAATGCATTGGATTGTCAACATTCTGACCCTAGAAAGAGTAACAAAGCTGTTTACTGCTTACAATCAATGTTTTCTCGGTTTTAGCCTGTTTTCTCGGTTTAAGCATGTTTTGGGATAAAACGGGTTTAAGTGTTGTCTAAACACTCCAAATTTATCTCGAACTCTTACAATTAGTCAAATGCATTGGATTGTCACACATTCTGACCCTAGAATCAGTAAATAAGCTGTTTACTGCTTACAATCAATGTTTTCTCGGTTTTAGCCTGTTTCGGAACAAAATGGGTATAAGTGGTGTCTAAACACTCCAAATTAAACTTGAACTCTTATAATTAGTCAAATGCATTGGATTGTTACAAATTTTGACCCTAGAAATAGTAACATAGCTGTTTACTGCTTGCAATCAATGTTTTCTCTCAGTGTTAGCCTGTTTTCTCGGTTTAAGCCTCTTTTGGGATAAAACGGGTCAAAGTGTTGTCTAAACACTCCAAATTCATCCTGAACTCTTACAATTAGTCAAATGCATTGGATTGTCACACATTCTGACCCTAGAAACAGTAACAAAGCTGTTTATTGCTTACAATCAATGTTTTCTCGGGTTTAGCCTGTTTTCTCGGTTTAAGCATGTTTTGGGATAAAACGGGTTTAAGTGATGTCTAAACACTCCAAATTCATCCCAAACTCTTACAATTAGTCAAATGCATTGGATTGCCACACATTCTGACCCTATAAACAGTAACAAAGCCGTTTACTGCTTAGAATCAACGTTTTCTCAGTTTTAGCCTATTTCGGGACAAAATGGGTATAAGTGGTGCTAAACACTCCAATTACAACCCGAACTCTTATAATTAGTCAAAAGTTGGAATGTTACATATTTTGTCCCTAGAAAGAGTAACATAGCTGTTTACTGCTTCGAATCAATGTTTTCTCTCGGGTTTAGCCCGTTTTCTTGGGTTAAGCCTGTTTCGGGATAAAACGGGTTTAAGTGTTGTCTAAACACTCCAAATTCATCCCGAACTTTTACAATTAGTCAAATGCATTGGATTGTCACACATTATGACCCTAGAAACAGTAACAAAGCTGTTTACTGATTCGAATCAATGTTTTCTCGGTTTTAGCCTGTTTCGGACAAAATGGGTAAAACTGGTGTCTAAACACTCCAAATTCAACCCGAACTCTTATAATTAGTCAAATGCATTTGATTGTTACAAATTTTGACCCTAGAAAGAGTAACATAGCTTTTTACTGCTTCCAATCAATGTTTTCTCTCGGTGTTAGCCTGTTTTCTCGGTTTAAGCCTCTTTTGGGATAAAACGGGTCAAAGTCTTGTCTAAACACTCCAAATTCATCCCCAACTCTTACATTTAGTCAAATGCATTGGACTTTCACAAATACTGACCCTAGAAACAGTAACTAAACTGTTTACTGCTTAGAATCAATGTTTTCTCGGTTTAAACCTGTTTTGGGATAAAACGGGTTTAAGTGTTGTCTTAACACTCCAAATTCATCCCAAACTCTTACAATTAGTCAAATGCATTGGATTGTCACACATTTTGACCCTAGAATCAGTAACAAAGCTGTTTACTTCTTACAATCAATGTTATCTCAGTTTTAGCCTGTTTTCTCGGTTTAAGCATGTTTTGGGATAAAACGGGTTTAAGTGTTGTCTAAACACTCCAAATTTATCTCGAACTCTTACAATTAGTCAAATGCATTGGATTGCCACACATTCTGACCCTATAAACAGTAACAAAGCTGTTTACTGCTTAGAATCAACGTTTTCTCAGTTTTAGCCTGTTTCGGGACAAAATGGGTATAAGTGGTGTCTAAACACTCCAAATTCAACCCGAACTCTTATAATTAGTCAAAAGTTGGAATGTTACATATTTTGTCCCTAGAAAGAGTAACATAGCTGTTTACTGCTTCGAATCAATGTTTTCTCTCGGTTTTAGCCTGTTTTCTTGGTTTAAGCCTGTTTCGGGATACAACGGGTTTAAGTGTTACCTAAACACTCCAAATTCATCCCGAACTTTTACAATTAGTCAAATGCATTGGATTGTCACACATTATGACCCTAGAAACAGTAACAAAGCTGTTTACTGATTCGAATCAATGTTTTCTCGGTTTTAGCCTGTTTCGGACAAAATGGGTAAAACTGGTGTCTAAACACTCCAAATTCAACCCGAACTCTTGTAATTAGTCAAATGCATTTGATTGTTACAAATTTTGACCCTAGGAAGAGTAACATAGCTGTTTACTGCTTCCAATCAATGTTTTCTCTCGGTGTTAGCCTGTTTTCTCGGTTTAAGCCTCTTTTGGGATAAAACGGGTCAAAGTGTTGTCTAAACACTCCAAATTCATCCCCAACTCTTACATTTAGTCAAATGCATTGGACTTTCACAAATACTGACCCTAGAAACAGTAACAAAACTGTTTACTGCTTAGAATCAATGTTTTCTCGGTTTAAACCTATTTTGGGATAAAACGGGTTTAAGTGTTGTCTAAACACTCCAAATTCATCCCAAACTCTTACAATTAGTCAAATGCATTGGATTGTCACACATTCTGACCCTAGAATCAGTAACTAAGCTGTTTACTGCTTACAATCAATGTTTTCTCGGTTTTAGCCTGTTTCGGGACAAAATGGGTATAATTGGTGTCTAAACACTCCAAATTAAACCGGAACTCTTATAATTAGTCAAACGCATTGGATTGTTACAAATTTTGACCCTAGAAAGAGTAACATAGATGTTTACTGCTTGCAATCAATGTTTTCTCTCAGTGTTAGCCTGTTTTCTCGGTTTAAGCCTCTTTTGGGATAAAACGGGTCAAAGTGTTGTCTAAACACTCCAAATTCATCCTGAACTCTTACAATTAGTCAAATGCATTGGATTGTCACACATTCTGACCCTAGAAACAGTAACAAAGCTGTTTACTGCTTACAATCAATGTTTTCTCGGTTTTAGCCTGTTTTCTCGGTTTAAGCATGTTTTGGGATAAAACGGGTTTAACTGTTGTCTAAACACTCCAAATTTATCTTGAACTCTTACAATTAGTCAAATGCATTGGATTGCCACACATTCTGACCCTATAAACAGTAACAAAGCCGTTTACTGCTTAGAATCAACGTTTTCTCAGTTTTAGCCTGTTTCGGGACAAAATGGGTATAAGTGGTGTCTAAACACTCCAAATTCAACCCGAACTCTTATAATTAGTCAAAAGTTGGAATGTTACATATTTTGTCCCTAGAAAGAGTAACATAGCTGTTTACTGCTTCGAATCAATGTTTTCTCTCGGGTTTAGCCCGTTTTCTTGGGTTAAGCCTGTTTCGGGATAAAACGGGTTTAAGTGTTGTCTAAACACTCCAAATTCATCCCGAACTTTTACAATTAGTCAAATGCATTGGATTGTCACACATTATGACCCTAGAAACAGTAACAAAGCAGTTTACTGATTCGAATCAATGTTTTCTCGGTTTTAGCCTGTTTCGGACAAAATGGGTAAAAGTGGTGTCTAAACACTCCAAATTCAACCCGAACTCTTATAATTGTTAGACTTTGTAGAATAAAGAAGAGAATCAAGAGATTGATGAGAGATGTCGGTAGACACAGAGAATGAGGAAGAAGAAAAGATTAGGTTATTGTTCCATAAGAATACATATTACAATGTAGGCTAAAGCCTATATATATCAAGGGAAAATTAGGGCTACACCCTCTACCAACCGATCGTATAAGTGATAGGGACAAGGAGAGAGATAGAACTAATCCCAACGGTGATAGTGACCCGTCCTAGTCTCCTTAAACACAACATAACCCTTGACTCCACTTGTTCCTCCTCTCTAACGGCTACAAGCGACATTCTAGATCCTTCTCATGGGCCTAAGGAGAGCAGGCCTCCTCATTGTCTTTACACACTTACATGACTCGGCCTTATTGCTTGGTTGTACGGACGGCCCCATAATTGTACGGACGGCCATGGCTGCCTTAGGCTTATTCTCTTGATCAATACTCCCCCTCAAGCTTAGCCGAGTGAAATGGCTAAGCTTGGAACCCGTGAAGCAGCACCTCATTAAAAACCTTGACTTAGAAAACCTCATGGGACAAAACCAAGTCAAGGGAAAAAGAGTGTGCCGTCCACGGATTAGGGAAGCTTGATCATGGCCGTGTAATGTCTACAAGTCCAAGTTTGCTGTAGATGTGATCACAAACCTTGGAGCTTGCAGACTTGGTGAAGATGTCAGCTAGCTGATCTTGACTCCTTGTGTGGCATGGTAACACCACTCCTTCTTCAATCTTCTCTCTCACCTTGTGGCAATCGCTTTCTATGTGCTTGGTCCTCTCATGAAAGACTGAGTTTGTGGCAATGTGGATGGCCGCTTCATTGTCGCAGTGCATGGTCATGGGCTGCTTTGTCTCGATGCCTAAGTCCTTGAGTAGGCCCTTCAGCCATGTCATCTCGTTAGTGAGCTTCCTCATAGCTCTATACTCGGCCTCGGCGCTAGAGCATGAAACCACCTTTTGTTTCTTAGACCTCCATGTAACCAAGTTGCCTCCAACAAACGTGCAGTACCCAGTGGTGGATCTCCTATCCAGCGTGTCGCCATTGTAATCCGCATCACAATAGCCAACGATTTCGGTGTTGTCATTCTTGCCCATCCAAATACCTTGACCCGGACTGCCCTTGAGATAGCTTAGGATCCTTTCGACTTGACTCCATTGGTACTTGCTTGGTGCCTTCATATGTTGGCTAACCTGATTCACAGCATAAGATATGTCAGGTCGTGTGATAGTAAGGTATATCAGCTTACCTACAAGCCGGCGGTAGCGTGTGACGTCTAAGAATGGCTCGTCCATTGGTTCCTTAGGTCGGCCTTCTTTTGCCCGTAAGCTCTCCCCCTTTCGCTTGAGCTGGTAATCTTCATCAAGGGGCGTAGCAACCGGAGACACACCAAGCTTGCCAGTCTCCTCTAACAAGTCAAGAGTATACTTGCGTTGTGAGAGGAAGAGTCCTTCCGGTGAGCGACAAATCTCAATACCAAGAAAGTATTTGAGTTCCCCAAGGTCCTTGATGTCAAATACCGACTTGAGAGAGTCCTTGGTGTCCTGAATGGCCGCCTTATCATCACCAGTCACGATGATGTCGTCGACGTATATGAGCACCACCACCCAACCAATAGAGGTGCGACGCGTGAAGAGAGTATGATCAGCCTCCGATCGCGTAAAACCATCAGTCTTGAGAGTGGAGCTTAGTTTGTGGTACCACGCTCGTGGGGACTGCTTAAGGCCATAGATGGCCTTACGTAGCCTCAAGACTTTTCCGGGTGTAACCATGTCTTCAAGGCCGGGAGGAGGCGTCATGTACACTTCTTCATCAAGTTCACCTTGAAGGAAGGCGTTCTTCACATCCATCTGCCATAAGTCCCATGAGAGGTTGACAGCAAGAGACAGCACAACCCGAACCGTATGGAGCTTGGCCACGGGTGCAAAGGTGTCCGTGTAGTCCGCGCCATAGGTTTGGGTGAAGCCACGGGCCACTAACCTGGCTTTATGCCGTTCAATGTCACCATTGCTCAAATACTTTATGGTAAACACCCATTTGGAGCTAACTGCCCGCTTGCCTTGAGGAAGATCCGATTCGTCCCACGTATGATTCCGGATCATGGCGCCAGTTTCATCCTTGACCGCATCTAACCAAACTTGATGTTCCTTGGCTTCATCATATGTCTGCGGGATCCAATTGGCGTCCACTTGGCCGAAGAAAGCTTGGTGATCAGCAGGTAACAGCTCAAGGGAACAAACGGACTGAATGGGATGAGCGACAGCTTGGCTGTTGTAATAGACACGCTTGTTCTTCCAAGTGGAGGGATCCGACCGAGGTCTGGTGCTCCGACGCAGGACTGGTGCCGGAAGTGGATCCACGCTAGGCAACACGGTGGACGTACCGTCCGTAGGAGCCGTCTCCGTGTTTTCCTCGGTAGAGGCCGCCGCCGGAGCATGCGTGTCCGTTGTAGGGCCAGGGACGGGAACACCGGTTATGGGTAGGCCAGACTCGAGAGATTCACCATCTTGGGCTGAACCATTGTCATTTGCATCTCCTTGGTCAGACCCACCATCGGTAGAAATTTGACTTAGTGTTGGCCGCACGGCACCCGTTGGTGGAGATGGGTTGCCAAGGTGATCAAGAAGGAACCGTAGACTCGAAGCTCGGTCATTAGGTGAGTGAGCGAGATCTTTAAGGCTGTTCCAATCCCTCTTGTCATGGTAGCCCACATGTTCTAGAAACCGGACATCTCGAGAGACATATAGTCGACTTGTGGCCGGATCATAACATTTGTACCCCTTTTGTGTGGTGGAGTAGCCAATGAACATACACTTTGTACTTTTGGCATCCAGCTTACTCCTTTGTTCTCCTGGTACTAACACAAAACAAACACAGCCGAAAACTCGTAAGTGATCAAGAGATGGTTTAAATTTGTTTAGTACTTCAAATGGAGATAAGTCATGAAGAACTCTGGTTGGTGTTCGGTTGATTAGGTAGCATGCAGTCATCACGGCATCACCCCAATATCGTTTAGGAACACTCGAATGGAACATGATTGCCCGCGCCACTTCCATGAGGTGCCGGTTCTTCCTCTCGGCCACACCATTTTGTTGTGGCGTGTAGGGACAACTAGTTTGATGGAGAATGCCATGCTTGGAGAGATGTTCTTTGAACTTGCAACTTGTGTATTCCCCCCCATTATCAGACCTAAGTACCTTAAGTTTAGCATTGAAGTGATTAGTCACATAATTTTGAAAATTGATAAAGGCATCAAATACTCTATCTTTAGATGGCAACAAGGTAATCCAAGTGTATTTTGATTTTTCATCAATAAAGGTCACAAAATACTTGTTATTATCTCTAGATAGGCATGGTGATGTCCAAACATCTGAGTGAACTAAATCAAAACAATTCTCATAAATAGTAGTTGACTTAGGAAAGATAGACTTGCAATGTTTTCCAAGAATACAAGGTTCACAAGTAGAATTATCAAAAGAAATATTAGGAAACATCAACCCTAAAGCACGTGAATGTGGGTGGCCTAGCCTAGCATGCCACACCATATTCGAATCAACAACAAAACAAGACTTAGTAGAGGATAAATTTGGATCGGTTTTCTCTAGGACATAGAGATCTCCACTCCCTTGCCCTTCTCCAAGAACCTTTCCAGTCTCAATATCCTGAAAATAAACATTGTTAGGACCAAAGATTGCATAACAATTCAAATCATTTGTGGCCCTCTTAACCGATAGTAAATTGGAGGTAAAGGTAGGCATAAGGCATAAAGAAAGCTTTTGAGGTTTTTATCAAATAGTTTCAAGTCCCCTATTCCCTTTACTGGTATTTGTTCTCCATTTGCAATAACAACATTTCCTAAGGCCGGTTTTATGTTGTCAATTAAACTAGGGTTACTAATCATATGATGTGAGGCTCCCGAGTCAATAACAAGCGATTTGCTAGGCCTAGAAGTAAAGAAAGAGATACCAGACTCCTTGAGTGAAGCAATGGAGCGGATGAGAGCCTCAAGGTCTGACTTCCTCACCACATCTCCGTAGGCTGCGGTCATGGCCACCTCATCTCCCTGCTTTGATGATCCGGCTCCTTTATCGCTAACCGCTTCCTTTGAGAGGTTGGCTTTGAACTTGGCCGGCTTGAGATGAGGATGGAGAACCCAGCACTTGTCTTTCAGATGACCCCGCTTCTTGCAGTGGTCGCACACCAACCACTTCCTCTCCTCTTGCTTGTACGTTCCTTTGTTGGCCGAAGCAAGCTCCCCCTTACCGCTAAACAAATCAAGGGATCCTTGCTCTTTCTGAATTTGGGAGCAAATATCTTCAAAGGAGGGGAGCTTCTCTGCCCTTAGGATGTGCTTCAAGAGGTCGTTGAAGGACGGGTTCAGGGTAAGTAGGAGTCCGAAGACTTTGTCTTGCTCCTTTCTTTCGTTTAGCACACTTGCCTCAAGTGTACTTGGCCGCAACATGTCAAGCTCGGACCATAGTGCACGGAACTTACCAAGATGCTTAGTGAACTCCACATCATCTTGGTTAAGATCATTTATGGCCTTCTTGACCTCAAAGACTCTAGTCATGTTAGAGACATTACCATACACGCCTTTAAGTGTTTCCCACAGTTCCTTGGCCGTCTCGCAATATGAGTAGGCCTCAAGGATAGGCGTGTCCAGAGAGTTTTGGAGAACAGATAGGACAACTTGGTCTTCTTGGAACCATTTGGCCTTCCTCTCGCTCTCTTCCTCCGCTTCCGCCTCGGAAGCGTCCTCTCCTTTGGGGTTTTTCTTTGGGACATAGTCGGACTCGACATGACTCCAAAGGCCACGACCTCCAAGGGCGGTTCTTGTGGTTCTTGTCCACAGCAAGTAGTTTGTCCCCTTTAGGACAACCGGTGAAACAATGGGCTTGGCGTTTTCCATGGTCGGATTTCTATGGACCGATGGGTAAAGCTTTTACCCGGAGAATAAAAGAGATGCGAGTGAGAAGAAACGAAGATAAGGAGACTAGAGTGTAGAAATGAGTAGGAGAATGAGATTAGACTGTAGAGAATCGAGGAACTTGCTCTGATACCATGTTAGACTTTGTAGAATAAAGAAGAGAATCAAGAGATTGATGAGAGATGTCGGTAGACACAGAGAATGAGGAAGAAGAAAAGATTAGGTTATTGTTCCATAAGAATACATATTACAATGTAGGCTAAAGCCTATATATATCAAGGGAAAATTAGGGCTACACCCTCTACCAACCGATCGTATAAGTGATAGGGACAAGGAGAGAGATAGAACTAATCCCAACGGTGATAGTGACCCGTCCTAGTCTCCTTAAACACAACATAACCCCGTGACTCCACTTGTTCCTCCTCTCTAACGGCTACAAGCGACATTCTAGATCCTTCTCATGGGCCTAAGGAGAGCAGGCCTCCTCATTGTCTTTACACACTTACATGACTCGGCCTTATTGCTTGGTTGTACGGACGGCCCCATAATTGTACGGACGGCCATGGCTGCCTTAGGCTTATTCTCTTGATCAATAATAATTAGTCAAATGCATTGGATTGTTACAAATTTTGACCCTAGAAAGAGTAACATAGCTGTTTACTGCTTCCAATCAATGTTTTCTCTCGGTGTTAGCCTGTTTTCTCGGTTTAAGCCTCTTTTGGGATAAAACGGGTCAAAGTGTTGTCTAAACACTCCAAATTCATCCCCAACTCTTATATTTAGTCAAATGCATTGGACTGTCACAAATTCTGACCCTAGAAACAGTAACAAAACTGTTTACTGCTTAGAATCAATGTTTTCTCGGTTTAAACCTGTTTTGGGATAAAACGGGTTTAAGTGTTGTCTAATCACTCCAAATTCATCGCAAACTCTTACAATTAGTCAAATGCATTGGATTGTCACACATTCTGACCCTAGAATCAGTAACTAAGCTGTTTACTGCTTACAATCAATGTTTTCTCGGTTTTAGCCTGTTTCGGAACAAAATGGTATAAGTGGTGTCTAAACACTCCAAATTAAACCTGAACTCTTATAATTAGTCAAATGCATTGGATTGTTACAAATTTTGCCCCTAGAAATAGTAACATAGCTGTTTACTGCTTGCAATCAATGTTTTCTCTCAGTGTTAGCCTGTTTTCCTCGGTTTAAGCCTCTTTTGGGATAAAACGGGTCAAAGTGTTGTCTAAACACTCCAAATTCATCCTGAACACTTACAATTAGTCAAATGCATTGGATTGTCAACATTCTGACCCTAGAAAGAGTAACAAAGCTGTTTACTGCTTACAATCAATGTTTTCTCGGTTTTAGCCTGTTTTCTCGGTTTAAGCATGTTTTGGGATAAAACGGGTTTAAGTGTTGTCTAAACACTCCAAATTTATCTCGAACTCTTACAATTAGTCAAATGCATTGGATTGTCACACATTCTGACCCTAGAATCAGTAAATAAGCTGTTTACTGCTTACAATCAATGTTTTCTCGGTTTTAGCCTGTTTCGGAACAAAATGGGTATAAGTGGTGTCTAAACACTCCAAATTAAACTTGAAACTCTTATAATTAGTCAAATGCATTGGATTGTTACAAATTTTGACCCTAGAAATAGTAACATAGCTGTTTACTGCTTGCAATCAATGTTTTCTCTCAGTGTTAGCCTGTTTTCTCGGTTTAAGCCTCTTTTGGGATAAAACGGGTCAAAGTGTTGTCTAAACACTCCAAATTCATCCTGAACTCTTACAATTAGTCAAATGCATTGGATTGTCACACATTCTGACCCTAGAAACAGTAACAAAGCTGTTTATTGCTTACAATCAATGTTTTCTCGGTTTTAGCCTGTTTTCTCGGTTTAAGCATGTTTTGGGATAAAACGGGTTTAAGTGATGTCTAAACACTCCAAATTCATCCCAAACTCTTACAATTAGTCAAATGCATTGGATTGCCACACATTCTGACCCTATAAAACAGTAACAAAGCCGTTTACTGCTTAGAATCAACGTTTTCTCAGTTTTAGCCTATTTCGGGACAAAATGGGTATAAGTGGTGCTAAACACTCCAATTACAACCCGAACTCTTATAATTAGTCAAAAGTTGGAATGTTACATATTTTGTCCCTAGAAAGAGTAACATAGCTGTTTACTGCTTCGAATCAATGTTTTCTCTCGGGTTTAGCCCGTTTTCTTGGGTTAAGCCTGTTTCGGGATAAAACGGGTTTAAGTGTTGTCTAAACACTCCAAATTCATCCCGAACTTTTACAATTAGTCAAATGCATTGGATTGTCACACATTATGACCCTAGAAACAGTAACAAAGCTGTTTACTGATTCGAATCAATGTTTTCTCGGTTTTAGCCTGTTTTGGACAAAATGGGTAAAAGTGGTGTCTAAACACTCCAAATTCAACCCGAACTCTTATAATTAGTCAAATGCATTGGATTGTTACAAATTTTGACCCTAGAAAGAGTAACATAGCTGTTTACTGCTTCCAATCAATGTTTTCTCTCGGTGTTTAGCCTGTTTTCTCGGTTTAAGCCTCTTTTGGGATACAACGTGTCAAAGTGTTGTCTAAACACTCCAAATTCATACCCAACTCTTACATTTAGTCAAATGCATTGGACTGTCACAAATTCTGACCCTAGAAACAGTAACAAAACTGTTTACTGCTTAGAATCAATGTTTTCTCGGTTTAAACCTGTTTTTGGGATAAAACGGGTTTAAGTGTTGTCTAAACACTCCAAATTTATCTCGAACTCTTACAATTAGTCAAATGCATTGGATTGCCACACATTCTGACCCTATAAACAGTAACTAAGCTGTTTACTGCTTAGAATCAACGTTTTCTCAGGTTTAGCCTGTTTCGGGACAAAATGGGTATAAGTGGTGTCTAAACACTCCAAATTCAACCCGAACTCTTATAATTAGTCAAAATTTGGAATGTTTCATATTTTGTCCCTAGAAAGAGTAAGATAGCTGTTTACTGCTTCGAATCAATGTTTTCTCTCGGTTTTAGCCTGTTTTCTTGGTTTAAGCCTGTTTCGGGATAAAACGGGTTTAAGTGTTACCGAAACACTCCAAATTCATCCCGAACTTTTACAATTAGTCAAATGCATTGGATTGTCACACATTATGACCCTAGAAACAGTAACAAAGCGGCTTACTGATTCGAATCAATGTTTTTCTCAGTTTTAGCCTGTTTCGGACAAAATGGGTAAAAGTGGTGTCTAAACACTCCAAATTCATCCCGAACTCTTATAATTAGTCGAATGCATTGGATTGTTACAAATTTTGACCCTAGAAAGAGTAACATAGCTGTTTACTGCTTCCAATCAATGTTTTCTCTCGGTGTTAGCCTGTTTTTTTCGGTTTAAGCCTCTCTTGGGATAAAACGGGTCAAAGTGTTGTCTAAACACTCCAAATTCATCCCCAACTCTTACATTTAGTCAAATGCATTGGACTGTCACAAATTCTGACCCTAGAAACAGTAACAAAACTGTTTACTGCTTAGAATCAATGTTTTCTCGATTTAAACCTGTTTTGGGATAAAATGGGTTTAAGTGTTGTCTAAACACTCCAAATTCATCCCAAACTCTTACAATTAGTCAAATGCATTGGATTGTCACACATTCTGACCCTAGAATCAGTAACTAAGCTGTTTACTGCTTACAATCAATGTTTTCTCGGTTTTAGCCTGTTTCGGGCCAAAATGGGTATAAGTGGTGTCTAAACACTCCAAATTAAACCTGAACTATTATAATTAGTCAAATGCATTGGATTGTTACAAATTTTGACCCTAGAAAGAGTAACATAGCTGTTTACTGCTTGCAATCAATGTTTTCTCTCAGTGTTAGCATGTTTTCTCGGTTTAAGCCTCTTTTTGGGATAAAACGGGTCAAAGTGTTGTCTAAACACTCCAAATTCATCCTGAACTCTTACAATTAGTCAAATGCATTGGATTGTCACACATTCTGACCCTAGAAACAGTAACAAAGCTGTTTACTGATTCGAATCAATGTTTTCTCGGTTTTAGCCTGTTTCGGACAAAATGGGTAAAAGTGGTGTCTAAACACTCCAAATTCAACCCGAACTCTTATAATTAGTCAAATGCATTGGATTGTTACATATTTTGACCCTAGAAAGAGTAACAAAGCTGTTTACTGCTTACAATCAATGTTTTCTCGGTTTTAGCCTGTTTTCTCGGTTTAAGCATGTTTTGGGATAAAACGGGTTTAAGTGTTGTCTAAACACTCCAAATTTATCTCGAACTCTTACAATTAGTCAAATGCATTGGATTGCCACACATTCTGACCCTATAAACAGTAACTAAGCTGTTTACTGCTTAGAATCAACGTTTTCTCAGTTTTAGCCTGTTTCGGGACAAAATGGGTATAAGTGGTGTCTAAACACTCCAAATTCAACCCGAACTCTTATAATTAGTCAAAAGTTGGAATGTTACATATTTTGTCCCTAGAAAGAGTAACATAGCTGTTTACTGCTTCAAATCAATGTTTTCTCTCGGTTTTAGCCTGTTTTCTTGGTTTAAGCTTGTTTCGGGATAAAACGGGTTTAAGTGTTACCTAAACACTCCAAATTCATCCCGAACTTTTACAATTAGTTAAATGCATTGGATTGTCACACATTATGACCCTAGAAACAGTAACAAAGCTGTTTACTGATTCGAATCAATGTTTTCTCGGTTTTAGCCTGTTTCGGACAAAATGGGTAAAAGTGGTGTCTAAACACTCCAAATTCAACCCGAACTCTTATAATTAGTCAAATGCATTTGATTGTTACAAATTTTGACCCTAGAAAGAGTAACATAGATTTTTACTGCTTCCAATCAATGTTTTCTCTCGGTGTTAGCCTGTTTTCTCGGTTTAAGCCTCTTTTGGGATAAAACGGGTCAAAGTGTTGTCTAAACACTCCAAATTCATCCCCAACTCTTACATTTAGTCAAATGCATTGGACTGTCACAAATTCTGACCCTAGAAACAGTAACAAAACTGTTTACTGCTTAGAATCAATGTTTTCTCGGTTTAAACCTGTTTTGGGATAAAACGGGTTTAAGTGTTGTCTAAACACTCCAAATTCATCCCAAACTCTTACAATTAGTCAAATGCATTGGATTGTCACATATTTTGACCCTAGAAAGAGTAATAAAGCTGTTTACTGCTTACAATCAATGTTATCTCAGTTTTAGCCTGTTTTCTCGGTTTAAGCATGTTTTGGGATAAAACGGGTTTAAAGTGTTGTCTAAACACTCCAAATTTATCTCGAACTCTTACAATTAGTCAAATGCATTGGATTGCCACACATTCTGACCCTATAAACAGTAACTAAGCTGTTTACTGCTTAGAATCAACTTTTTCTCAGTTTTAGCCTGTTTCGGGACAAAATGGGTATAAGTGGTGTCTAAACACTCCAAATTCAACCCGAACTCTTATAATTAGTCAAAAGTTGGAATGTTACATATTTTGTTCCTAGAAAGAGTAACATAGCTGTTTACTGCTTCGAATCAATGTTTTCTCTCGGTTTTAGCCTGTATTCTTGGTTTAAGCCTGTTTCGGGATAAAACGGGTTTAAGTGTTACCTAAACACTCTAAATTCATCCGAACTTTTACAATTAGTCAAATGCATTGGATTGTCACACATTATGACCCTAGAAACAGTAACAAAGTGGTTTACTGATTTGAATCAATGTTTTCTCAGTTTTAGCCTGTTTCGGACAAAATGGGTAAAAGTGGTGTCTAAACACTCCAAATTCATCCCGAACTCTTATAATTAGTCGAATGCTTTGGATTGTTACAAATTTTGACCCTAGAAAGAGTAACATAGCTGTTTACTGCTTCCAATCAATGTTTTCTCTCGGTGTTAGCCTGTTTTCTCGGTTTAAGCCTCTTTTGGGATAAAACGGGTCAAAGTGTTGTCTAAACACTCCAAATTCATCCCCAACTCTTACATTTAGTCAAATGCATTGGACTGTCACAAATTCTGACCCTAGAAACAGTAACAAAACTGTTTACTGCTTAGAATCAATGTTTCTCGGTTTAAACCTGTTTTGGGATAAAACGGGTTTAAGTGATGTCTAAACACTCCAAATTCATCCCAAACTCTTACAATTAGTCAAATGCATTGGATTGTCACACATTCTGACCTTAGAATAAGTAACTAAGCTGTTTACTGCTTACAATCAATGTTTTCTCGGTTTTAGCCTGTTTCGAGACAAAATGGGTATAATTGGTGTCTAAACACTCCAAATTAAACCTGAACTCTTATAATTAGTCAAACGCATTGGATTGTTACAAATTTTGACCCTAGAAAGAGTAACATAGCTGTTTACTGCTTGCAATCAATGTTTTCTCTCAGTGTTAGCCTGTTTTCTCGGTTTAAGCCTCTTTTGGGATAAAACGGGTCAAAGTGTTGTCTAAACACTCCAAATTCATCCTGAACTCTTACAATTAGTCAAATGCATTGGATTGTCACACATTCTGACCCTAGAAACAGTAACAAAGCTGTTTACTGCTTACAATCAATGTTTTCTCGGTTTTAGCCTGTTTTCCTCGGTTTAAGCATGTTTTGGGATAAAAACGGGTTTAAGTGTTGTCTAAACACTCCAAATTTATCTCGAACTCTTACAATTAGTCAAATGCATTGGATTGCCACACA
Source organism: Camelina sativa (assembly GCF_030686135.1). Taxonomy (NCBI): domain Eukaryota; kingdom Viridiplantae; phylum Streptophyta; class Magnoliopsida; order Brassicales; family Brassicaceae; genus Camelina; species Camelina sativa. The sequence continues at coordinate 27,401,925 of NC_141898.1, forward strand.
TTCTGACCCTATAAACAGTAACAAAGCCGTTTACTGCTTAGAATCAACGTTTTCTCAGTTTTAGCCTGTTTCGGGACAAAATGGGGTATAAGTGGTGTCTAAACACTCCAAATTCAACCCGAACTCTTATAATTAGTCAAAAGTTGGAATGTTACATATTTTGTCCCTAGAAAGAGTAACATAGCTGTTTACTGCTTCGAATCAATGTTTTCTCTCGGGTTTAGCCCGTTTTCTTGGGTTAAGCCTGTTTCGGGATAAAACGGGTTTAAGTGTTGTCTAAACACTCCAAATTCATCCCGAACTTTTACAATTAGTCAAATGCATTGGATTGTCACACATTATGACCCTAGAAACAGTAACAAAGCTGTTTACTGATTCGAATCAATGTTTTCTCGGTTTTAGCCTGTTTCGGACAAAATGGGTAAAAGTGGTGTCTAAACACTCCAAATTCAACCCGAACTCTTATAATTAGTCAAATGCATTGGATTGTTACAAATTTTGACCCTAGAAAGAGTAACATAGCTGTTTACTGCTTCCAATCAATGTTTTCTCTCGGTGTTAGCCTGTTTTCTCGGTTTAAGCCTCTTTTGGGATAAAACGGGTCAAAGTGTTGTCTAAACACTCCAAATTCATCCCCAACTCTTACATTTAGTCAAATGCATTGGACTGTCACAAATTCTGACCCTAGAAACAGTAACAAAACTGTTTACTGCTTAGAATCAATGTTTTCTCGGTTTAAACCTGTTTTGGGATAAAACGGGTTTAAGTGTTGTCTAATCACTCCAAATTCATCCCAAACTCTTACAATTAGTCAAATGCATTGGATTGTCACACATTCTGACCTTAGAATAAGTAACTAAGCTGCTTACTGCTTACAATCAATGTTTTCTCGGTTTTAGCCTGTTTCGGGACAAAATGGGTATAATTGGTGTCTAAACACTCCAAATTAAACCTGAACTCTTATAATTAGTCAAACGCATTGGATTGTTACAAATTTTGACCCTAGAAAGAGTAACATAGCTGTTTACTGCTTGCAATCAATGTTTTCTCTCAGTGTTAGCCTGTTTTCTCGGTTTAAGCCTCTTTTGGGATAAAACGGGTCAAAGTGTTGTCTAAACACTCCAAATTCATCCTGAACTCTTACAATTAGTCAAATGCATTGGATTGTCACACATTCTGACCCTAGAAACAGTAACAAAGCTGTTTACTGCTTACAATCAAAGTTTTCTCGGTTTTAGCTTGTTTTCTCGGTTTAAGCATGTTTTGGGATAAAACGGGTTTAAGTGTTGTCTAAACACTCCAAATTTATCTCGAACTCTTACAATTAGTCAAATGCATTGGATTTCCACACATTCTGACCCTATAAACAGTAACAAAGCTGTTTACTGCTTAGAATCAACGTTTTCTCAGTTTTAGCCTGTTTCGGGACAAAATGGGTATAAGTGGTGTCTAAACACTCCAAATTCAACCCGAACTCTTATAATTAGTCAAAAGTTGGAATGTTACATAATTTGTCCCTAGAAAGAGTAACATAGCTGTTTACTGCTTCGAATCAATGTTTTCTCTCGGGTTTAGCCCGTTTTCTTGGGTTAAGCCTGTTTCGGGATAAAACGGGTTTAAGTGTTGTCTAAACACTCCAAATTCATCCCGAACTTTTACAATTAGTCAAATGCATTGGATTGTCACACATTATGACCCTAGAAACAGTAACAAAGCTGTTTACTGATTCGAATCAATGTTTTCTCGGTTTTAGCCTGTTTCGGACAAAATGGGTAAAAGTGGTGTCTAAACACTCCAAATTCAACCCGAACTCTTATAATTAGTCAAATGCATTGGATTGTTACAAATTTTGACCCTAGAAAGAGTAACATAGCTGTTTACTGCTTCCAATCAATGTTTTCTCTCGGTGTTAGCCTGTTTTCTCGGTTTAAGCCTCTTTTGGGATAAAACGGGTCAAAGTGTTGTCTAAACACTCCAAATTCATCCCCAACTCTTACATTTAGTCAAATGCATTGGACTGTCACAAATTCTGACCCTAGAAACAGTAACAAAACTGTTTACTGCTTAGAATCAATGTTTTCTCGGTTTAAACCTGTTTTGGGATAAAACGGGTTTAAGTGTTGTCTAATCACTCCAAATTCATCCCAAACTCTTACAATTAGTCAAATGCATTGGATTGTCACACATTCTGACCTTAGAATAAGTAACTAAGCTGCTTACTGCTTACAATCAATGTTTTCTCGGTTTTAGCCTGTTTCGGGACAAAATGGGTATAATTGGTGTCTAAACACTCCAAATTAAACCTGAACTCTTATAATTAGTCAAACGCATTGGATTGTTACAAATTTTGACCCTAGAAAGAGTAACATAGCTGTTTACTGCTTGCAATCAATGTTTTCTCTCAGTGTTAGCCTGTTTTCTCGGTTTAAGCCTCTTTTGGGATAAAACGGGTCAAAGTGTTGTCTAAACACTCCAAATTCATCCTGAACTCTTACAATTAGTCAAATGCATTGGATTGTCACACATTCTTACCCTAGAAACAGTAACAAAGCTGTTTACTGCTTACAATCAAAGTTTTCTCGGTTTTAGCTTGTTTTCTCGGTTTAAGCATGTTTTGGGATAAAACGGGTTTAAGTGTTGTCTAAACACTCCAAATTTATCTCGAACTCTTACAATTAGTCAAATGCATTGGATTTCCACACATTCTGACCCTATAAACAGTAACAAAGCTGTTTACTGCTTAGAATCAACGTTTTCTCAGTTTTAGCCTGTTTCGGGACAAAATGGGTATAAGTGGTGTCTAAACACTCCAAATTCAACCCGAACTCTTATAATTAGTCAAAAGTTGGAATGTTACATAATTTGTCCCTAGAAAGAGTAACATAGCTGTTTACTGCTTCGAATCAATGTTTTCTCTCGGGTTTAGCCCGTTTTCTTGGGTTAAGCCTGTTTCGGGATAAAACGGGTTTAAGTGTTGTCTAAACACTCCAAATTCATCCCGAACTTTTACAATTAGTCAAATGCATTGGATTGTCACACATTATGACCCTAGAAACAGTAACAAAGCTGTTTACTGATTCGAATCAATGTTTTCTCGGTTTTAGCCTGTTTCGGACAAAATGGGTAAAAGTGGTGTCTAAACACTCCAAATTCAACCCGAACTCTTATAATTAGTCAAATGCATTGGATTGTTACAAATTTTGACCCTAGAAAGAGTAACATAGCTGTTTACTGCTTCCAATCAATGTTTTCTCTCGGTGTTAGCCTGTTTTCTCGGTTTAAGCCTCTTTTGGGATAAAACGGGTCAAAGTGTTGTCTAAACACTCCAAATTCATCCCCAACTCTTACATTTAGTCAAATGCATTGGACTGTCACAAATTCTGACCCTAGAAACAGTAACAAAACTGTTTACTGCTTAGAATCAATGTTTTCTCGGTTTAAACCTGTTTTGGGATAAAACGGGTTTAAGTGTTGTCTAATCACTCCAAATTCATCCCAAACTCTTACAATTAGTCAAATGCATTGGATTGTCACACATTCTGACCTTAGAATAAGTAACTAAGCTGCTTACTGCTTACAATCAATGTTTTCTCGGTTTTAGCCTGTTTCGGGACAAAATGGGTATAATTGGTGTCTAAACACTCCAAATTAAACCTGAACTCTTATAATTAGTCAAACGCATTGGATTGTTACAAATTTTGACCCTAGAAAGAGTAACATAGCTGTTTACTGCTTGCAATCAATGTTTTCTCTCAGTGTTAGCCTGTTTTCTCGGTTTAAGCCTCTTTTGGGATAAAACGGGTCAAAGTGTTGTCTAAACACTCCAAATTCATCCTGAACTCTTACAATTAGTCAAATGCATTGGATTGTCACCCATTCTGACCCTAGAAACAGTAACAAAGCTGTTTACTGCTTACAATCAATGTTTTCTCGGTTTTAGCTTGTTTTCTCGGTTTAAGCATGTTTTGGGATAAAACGGGTTTAAGTGTTGTCTAAACACTCCAAATTTATCTCGAACTCTTACAATTAGTCAAATGCATTGGATTTCCACACATTCTGACCCTATAAACAGTAACAAAGCTGTTTACTGCTTAGAATCAACGTTTTCTCAGTTTTAGCCTGTTTCGGGACAAAATGGGTATAAGTGGTGTCTAAACACTCCAAATTCAACCCGAACTCTTATAATTAGTCAAAAGTTGGAATGTTACATAATTTGTCCCTAGAAAGAGTAACATAGCTGTTTACTGCTTCGAATCAATGTTTTCTCTCGGGTTTAGCCCGTTTTCTTGGGTTAAGCCTGTTTCGGGATAAAACGGGTTTAAGTGTTGTCTAAACACTCCAAATTCATCCCGAACTTTTACAATTAGTCAAATGCATTGGATTGTCACACATTATGACCCTAGAAACAGTAACAAAGCTGTTTACTGATTCGAATCAATGTTTTCTCGGTTTTAGCCTGTTTCGGACAAAATGGGTAAAAGTGGTGTCTAAACACTCCAAATTCAACCCGAACTCTTATAATTAGTCAAATGCATTGGATTGTTACAAATTTTGACCCTAGAAAGAGTAACATAGCTGTTTACTGCTTTCAATCAATGTTTTCTCTCGGTGTTAGCCTGTTTTCTCGGTTTAAGCCTCTTTTGGGATAAAACGGGTCAAAGTGTTGTCTAAACACTCCAAATTCATCCCCAACTCTTACATTTAGTCAAATGCATTGGACTGTCACAAATTCTGACCCTAGAAACAGTAACAAAACTGTTTACTGCTTAGAATCAATGTTTTCTCGGTTTAAACCTGTTTTGGGATAAAACGGGTTTAAGTGTTGTCTAATCACTCCAAATTCATCCCAAACTCTTACAATTAGTCAAATGCATTGGATTGTCACACATTCTGACCTTAGAATAAGTAACTAAGCTGCTTACTGCTTACAATCAATGTTTTCTCGGTTTTAGCCTGTTTCGGGACAAAATGGGTATAATTGGTGTCTAAACACTCCAAATTAAACCTGAACTCTTATAATTAGTCAAACGCATTGGATTGTTACAAATTTTGACCCTAGAAAGAGTAACATAGCTGTTTACTGCTTGCAATCAATGTTTTCTCTCAGTGTTAGCCTGTTTTCTCGGTTTAAGCCTCTTTTGGGATAAAACGGGTCAAAGTGTTGTCTAAACACTCCAAATTCATCCTGAACTCTTACAATTAGTCAAATGCATTGGATTGTCACACATTCTGACCCTAGAAACAGTAACAAAGCTGTTTACTGCTTACAATCAATGTTTTCTCGGTTTTAGCTTGTTTTTCTCGGTTTAAGCATGTTTTGGGATAAAACGGGTTTAAGTGTTGTCTAAACACTCCAAATTTATCTCGAACTCTTACAATTAGTCAAATGCATTGGATTTCCACACATTCTGACCCTATAAACAGTAACAAAGCTGTTTACTGCTTAGAATCAACGTTTTCTCAGTTTTAGCCTGTTTCGGGACAAAATGGGGTATAAGTGGTGTCTAAACACTCCAAATTCAACCCGAACTCTTATAATTAGTCAAAAGTTGGAATGTTACATAATTTGTCCCTAGAAAGAGTAACATAGCTGTTTACTGCTTCGAATCAATGTTTTCTCTCGGGTTTAGCCCGTTTTCTTGGGTTAAGCCTGTTTCGGGATAAAAACGGGTTTAAGTGTTGTCTAAACACACTAAATTCATCCCGAACTTTTACAATTAGTCAAATGCATTGGATTGTCACACATTATGACCCTAGAAACAGTAACAAAGCTGTTTACTGATTCCAATCAATGTTTTCTCGGTTTTAGCCTGTTTTGGACAAAATGGGTAAAAGTGGTGTCTAAACACTCCAAATTCAACCCGAACTCTTATAATTAGTCAAATGCATTGGATTGTTACAAATTTTGACCCTAGAAAGAGTAACATAGCTGTTTACTGCTTCCAATCAATGTTTTCTCTCGGTGTTAGCCTGTTTTCTCGGTTTAAGCCTCTTTTGGGATACAACGTGTCAAAGTGTTGTCTAAACACTCCAAATTCATACCCAACTCTTACATTTAGTCAAATGCATTGGACTGTCACAAATTCTGACCCTAGAAACAGTAACAAAACTGTTTACTGCTTAGAATCAATGTTTTCTCGCTTTAAACCTGTTTTGGGATAAAACGGGTTTTAAGTGTTGTCTAAACACTCCAAATGCATCCCAAACTCTTACAATTAGTCAAATGCATTGGATTGTCACACATTCTGACCCTAGAAAACAGTAACAAAGCTGTTTACTACTTACAATCAATGTTTTCTCGGTTTTAGCCTGTTTTCTCGGTTTAAGCATGTTTTGGGATAAAACGGGTTTAAGTGTTGTCTAAACACTCCAAATTTATCTCGAACTCTTACAATTAGTCAAATGCATTGGATTGCCACACATTCTGACCCTATAAACAGTAACTAAGCTGTTTACTGCTTAGAATCAACGTTTTCTCAGGTTTAGCCTGTTTCGGGACAAAATGGGTATAAGTGGTGGTCTAAACACTCCAAATTCAACCCGAACTCTTATAATTAGTCAAAATTTGGAATGTTTCATATTTTGTCCCTAGAAAGAGTAAGATAGCTGTTTACTGCTTCGAATCAATGTTTTCTCTCGGTTTTAGCCTGTTTTCTTGGTTTTAAGCCTGTTTCGGGATAAAAACGGGTTTAAGTGTTACCGAAACACTCCAAATTCATCCCGAACTTTTACAATTAGTCAAATGCATTGGATTGTCACACATTATGACCCTAGAAACAGTAACAAAGCTGTTTACTACTTACAATCAATGTTTTCTCGGTTTTAGCCTGTTTTCTCGGTTTAAGCATGTTTTGGGATAAAACGGGTTTAAGTGTTGTCTAAACACTCCAAATTTATCTCGAACTCTTACAATTAGTCAAATGCATTGGATTGCCACACATTCTGACCCTATAAACAGTAACTAAGCTGTTTACTGCTTAGAATCAACGTTTTCTCAGGTTTAGCCTGTTTCGGGACAAAAATGGGTATAAGTGGTGTCTAAACACTCCAAATTCAACCCGAACTCTTATAATTAGTCAAAAGTTGGAATGTTACATAATTTGTCCCTAGAAAGAGTAACATAGCTGTTTACTGCTTCGAATCAATGTTTTCTCTCGGGTTTAGCCCGTTTTCTTGGGTTAAGCCTGTTTCGGGATAAAACGGGTTTAAGTGTTGTCTAAACACTCCAAATTCATCCCGAACTTTTACAATTAGTCAAATGCATTGGATTGTCACACATTATGACCCTAGAAACAGTAACAAAGCGGCTTACTGATTCGAATCAATGTTTTCTCAGTTTTAGCCTGTTTCGGACAAAATGGGTAAAAGTGGTGTCTAAACACTCCAAATTCATCCCGAACTCTTATAATTAGTCGAATGCATTGGATTGTTACAAATTTTGACCCTAGAAAGAGTAACATAGCTGTTTACTGCTTCCAATCAATGTTTTCTCTCGGTGTTAGCCTGTTTTTTCGGTTTAAGCCTCTCTTGGGATAAAACGGGTCAAAGTGTTGTCTAAACACTCCAAATTCATCCCCAACTCTTACATTTAGTCAAATGCATTGGACTGTCACAAATTCTGACCCTAGAAACAGTAACAAAACTGTTTACTGCTTAGAATCAATGTTTTCTCGATTTAAACCTGTTTTGGGATAAAACGGGTTTTAAGTGTTGTCTAAAACACTCCAAATTCATCCCAAACTCTTACAATTAGTCAAATGCATTGGATTATCACACATTCTGACCCCTAGAATCAGTAACTAAGCTGTTTACTGCTTACAATCAATGTTTTCTCGGTTTTAGCCTTTTTCGGGCCAAAATGGGTATAAGTGGTGTCTAAACACTCCAAATTAAACCTGAACTATTATAATTAGTCAAATGCATTGGATTGTTACAAATTTTGACCCTAGAAAGAGTAACATAGCTGTTTACTGCTTGCAATCAATGTTTTCTCTCAGTGTTAGCCTGTTTTCTCGGTTTAAGCCTGTTTTGGGATAAAACGGGTCAAAGTGTTGTCTAAACACTCCAAATTCATCCTGAACTCTTAAAATTAGTCAAATGCATTGGATTATCACACATTCTGACCCTAGAAACAGTAACAAAGCTGTTTACTGATTTGAATCAATGTTTTCTCGGTTTTAGCCTGTTTCGGACAAAATGGGTAAAAGTGGTGTCTAAACACTCCAAATTCAACCCGAACTCTTATAATTAGTCAAATGCATTGGATTGTTACATATTTTGACCCTAGAAAGAGTAACAAAGCTGTTTACTGCTTACAATCAATGTTTTCTCGGTTTTAGCCTGTTTTCTCGGTTTAAGCATGTTTTGGGATAAAACGGGTTTAAGTGTTGTCTAAACACTCCAAATTTATCTCGAACACTTACAATTAGTCAAATGCATTGGACTGTCACAAATTCTGATCCTAGAAACAGTAAAAAAACCATTTACTGCTTAGAATCAATGTTTTCTCGGTTTAAACCTGTTTTGGGATAAAACGGGTTTAAGTGTTGTCTAATCACTCCAAATTCATCCCAAACTATTACAATTAGTCAAATGCATTGGATTGTCACACATTCTGACCCTAGAATCAGTAAATAAGCTGTTTACTGCTTACAATCAATGTTTTCTCGGTTTTAGCCTGTTTTGGAACAAAATGGGTATAAGTGGTGTCTAAACACTCCAAATTAAACCTGAACTCTTATAATTAGTCAAATGCATTGGATTGTTACAAATTTTGACCCTAGAAATAGTAACATAGCTGTTTACTGCTTGCAATCAATGTTTTCTCTCAGTGTTAGCCTGTTTTCTCGGTTTAAACCTGTTTTGGGATAAAACGGGTTTAAGTGTTGTCTAAACACTCCAAATTCATCCCAAACTCTTACAATTAGTCAAATGCATTGGATTGTCACACATTCTGACCCTAGAAACAGTAACAAAGCTGTTTACTGCTTACAATCAATGTTTTCTCGGTTTTAGCCTGTTTTCTCGGTTTAAGCATGTTTTGGGATAAAACGGGTTTAAGTGTTGTCTAAACACTCCAAATTTATCTCGAACTCTTACAATTAGTCAAATGCATTGGATTGCCACACATTCTGACCCTATAAACAGTAACTAAGCTGTTTACTGCTTAGAATCAACGTTTTCTCAGGTTTAGCCTGTTTCGGGACAAAATGGGTATAAGTGGTGTCTAAACACTCCAAATTCAACCCGAACTCTTATAATTAGTCAAAATTTGGAATGTTTCATATTTTGTCCCTAGAAAGAGTAAGATATCTGTTTACTGCTTCGAATCAATGTTTTCTCTCGGTTTTAGCCTGTTTCTTGGTTTAAGCCTGTTTCGGGATAAAACGGGTTTAAGTGTTACCTAAACACTCCAAATTCATCCCGAACTTTTACAATTAGTCAAATGCATTGGATTGTCACACATTATGACCCTAGAAACAGTAACAAAGCTGTTTACTGATTCGAATCAGTGTTTTCTCGGTTTTAGCCTGTTTCGGACAAAATGGGTAAAAGTGGTGTCTAAACACTCCAAATTCAACCCGAACTCTTATAATTAGTCAAATGCATTGGATTGTTACATATTTTGACCCTAGAAAGAGTAACATAGCTGTTTACTGCTTCCAATCAATGTTTTCTCTCGGTGTTAGCCTGTTTTCTCGGTTTAAGCCTCTTTTGGGATAAAACGGGTCAAAGTGTTGTCTAAACACTCCAAATTCATCCCCAACTCTTACATTTAGTCAAATGCATTGGACTGTCACAAATTCTGACCCTAGAAACACTAACAAAACTGTTTACTGCTTAGAATCAATGTTTTCTCGGTTTAAACCTGTTTTGGGATAAAACGGGTTTAAGTGTTGTCTAAACACTCCAAATTCATCCCAAACTCTTACAATTAGTCAAATGCATTGGATTGTCACACATTCTGACCCTAGAAACAGTAACAAAGCTGTTTACTGCTTACAATCAATGTTTTCTCGGTTTTAGCCTGTTTTCTCGGTTTAAGCATGTTTTGGGATAAAACGGGTTTAAGTGTTGTCTAAACACTCCAAATTTATCTCGAACTATTACAATTAGTCAAATGCATTGGATTGCCACACATTCTGACCCTATAAACAGTAACAAAGCCGTTTACTGCTTAGAATCAACGTTTTCTCAGTTTTAGCCTGTTTCGGGACAAAATGGGTATAAGTGGTGTCTAAACACTCCAAATTCAACCCGAACTCTTATAATTAGTCAAAAGTTGAAATGTTACATATTAAGTCCCTAGAAAGAGTAACATAGCTGTTTACTGCTTCGAATCAATGTTTTCTCTCGGGTTTAGCCCGTTTTCTTGGGTTAAGCCTGTTTCGGGATAAAACGGGTTTAAGTGTTGTCTAAACACTCCAAATTCATCCCGAACTTTTACAATAAGTCAAATGCATTGGATTGTCACACATTATGACCCTAGAAACAGTAACAAAGCTGTTTACTGACTCGAATCAATGTTTTCTCGGTTTTAGCCTGTTTCGGACAAAATGGGTAAAAGTGGTGTCTAAACACTCCAAATTCAACCCGAACTCTTATAATTAGTCAAATGCATTGGATTGTTACAAATTTTGACCCTAGAAAGAGTAACATAGCTGTTTACTGCTTCCAATCAATGTTTTCTCTCGGTGTTAGCCTGTTTTTTCGGTTTAAGCCTCTCTTGGGATAAAACGGGTCAAAGTGTTGTCTAAACACTCCAAATTCATCCCCAACTCTTACATTTAGTCAAATGCATTGGACTGTCACAAATTCTGACCCTAGAAACAGTAACAAAACTGTTTACTGCTTAGAATCAATGTTTTCTCGGTTTAAACCTGTTTTGGGATAAAACGGGTTTAAGTGTTGTCTAATCACTCCAAATTCATTTGGATTGTCACACATTCTGACCCTAGAATCAGTAACTAAGCTGTTTACTGCTTACAATCAATGTTTTCTCGGTTTTAGCCTGTTTCGGAACAAAATGGGTATAAGTGGTGTCTAAACACTCCAAATTAAACCTGAACTCTTATAATTAGTCAAATGCATTGGATTGTTACAAATTTTGACCCTAGAAATAGTAACATAGCTATTTACTGCTTGCAATCAATGTTTTCTCTCAGTGTTAGCCTGTTTTCTCGGTTTAAGCCTCTTTTGGGATAAAACGGGTCAAAGGTGTTGTCTAAACACTCCAAATTCATCCTGAACTCTTACAATTAGTCAAATGCATTGGATTGTCAACATTCTGACCCTAGAAACAGTAACAAAGCTGTTTACTGCTTACAATCAATGTTTTCTCGGTTTTAGCCTGTTTTCTCGGTTTAAGCATGTTTTGGGATAAAACGGGTTTAAGTGTTGTCTAAACACTCCAAATTTATCTCGAACTCTTACAATTAGTCAAATGCATTGGATTGCCACACATTCTGACCCTATAAACAGTAACAAAGCCGTTTACTGCTTAGAATCAACGTTTTCTCAGTTTTAGCCTGTTTCGGGACAAAATGGGTATAAGTGGTGTCTAAACACTCCAAATTCAACCCGAACTCTTATAATTAGTCAAAAGTTGAATGTTACATATTTTCTCCCTAGAAAGAGTAACATAGCTGTTTACTGCTTCGAATCAATGTTTTCTCTCGGGTTTAGCCCGTTTTCTTGGGTTAAGCCTGTTTCGGGATACAACGGGTTTAAGTGTTGTCTAAACACTCCAAATTCATCCCGAACTTTTACAATTAGTCAAATGCATTGGATTGTCACACATTATGACCCTAGAAACAGTAACAAAGCTGTTTACTGATTCGAATCAATGTTTTCTCGGTTTTAGCCTTTTTCGGACAAAATGGGTAAAAGTGGTGTCTAAACACTCCAAATTCAACCCGAACTCTTATAATTAGTCAAATGCATTGGATTGTTACAAATTTGACCCTAGAAAGAGTAACATAGCTGTTTACTGCTTCCAATCAATGTTTTCTCTCGGTGTTAGCCTGTTTTCTCGGTTTAAGCCTCTTTTGGGATAAAACGGGTCAAAGTGTTGTCTAAACACTCCAAATTCATCCCCAACTCTTACATTTAGTCAAATGCATTGGACTGTCACAAATTATGACCCTAGAAACAGTAACAAAACTGTTTACTGCTTAGAATCAATGTTTTCTCGGTTTAAACCTGTTTTGGGATAAAACGGGTTTAAGTGTTGTCTAATCACTCCAAATTCATCCCAAACTATTACAATAGTCAAATGCATTGGATTGTCACACATTCTGACCCTAGAATCAGTAAATAAGCTGTTTACTGCTTACAATCAATGTTTTCTCGGTTTTAGCCTGTTTCGGAACAAAATGGGTATAAGTGGTGTCTAAACACTCCAAATTAAACCTGATTTCTTATAATTAGTCAAATGCATTGGATTGTTACAAATTTTGACCCTAGAAATAGTAACATAGCTGTTTACTGCTTGCAATCAATGTTTTCTCTCAGTGTTAGCCTGTTTTCTCGGTTTAAGCCTCTTTTGGGATAAAACGGGTCAAAGTGTTGTCTAAACACTCCAAATTCATCCTGAACTCTTACAATTAGTCAAATGCATTGGATTGTCACACATTCTGACCCTAGAAACAGTAACAAAGCTGTTTACTGCTTACAATCAATGTTTTCTCGGTTTTAGCCTGTTTCTCGGTTTAAGCATGTTTTGGATAAAACGGGTTTAAGTGATGTCTAAACACTCCAAATTCATCCCAAACTCTTACAATTAGTCAAATGAATTGGATTGCCACACATTCTGACCCTATAAACAGTAACAAAGCCGTTTACTGCTTAGAATCAACGTTTTCTCAGTTTTAGCCTATTTCGGGACAAAATGGGTATAAGTGGTGCTAAACACTCCAATTACAACCCGAACTCTTATAATTAGTCAAAGTTGGAATGTTACATATTTTGTCCCTAGAAAGAGTAACATAGCTGTTTACTGCTTCGAATCAATGTTTTCTCTCGGGGTTAGCCCGTTTCTTGGGTTAAGCCTGTTTCGGGATACAACGGGTTTAAGTGTTACCTAAACACTCCAAATTCATCCCGAACTTTTACAATTAGTCAAATGCATTGGATTGTCACACATTATGACCCTAGAAACAGTAACAAAGCTGTTTACTGATTCGAATCAGTGTTTTCTCGGTTTTAGCCTGTTTCGGACAAAATGGGTAAAAGTGGTGTCTAAACACTCCAAATTCAACCCGAACTCTTATAATTAGTCAAATGCATTGGATTGTTACAAATTTTGACCCTAGAAAGAGTAACATAGCTGTTTACTGCTTCCAATCAATGTTTTCTCTCGGTGTTAGCCTGTTTTCTCGGTTTAAGCCTCTTTTGGGATAAAACGGGTCAAAGTGTTGTCTAAACACTCCAAATTCATCCCCAACTCTTACATTTAGTCAAATGCATTGGACTGTCACAAATTCTGACCCTAGAAACACTAACAAAACTGTTTACTGCTTAGAATCAATGTTTTCTCGGTTTTAAACCTGTTTTGGGATAAAACGGGTTTAAGTGTTGTCTAAACACTCCAAATTCATCCCAAACTCTTACAATTAGTCAAATGCATTGGATTGTCACACATTCTGACCCTAGAAACAGTAACAAAGCTGTTTACTGCTTACAATCAATGTTTTCTCGGTTTTAGCCTGTTTCTCGGTTTAAGCATGTTTTGGGATCAAAACGGGTTTAAGTGTTGTCCTAAACACTCCAAATTTATCTCGAACTATTACAATTAGTCAAATGCATTGGATTGCCACACATTCTGACCCTATAAACAGTAACAAAGCCGTTTACTGCTTAGAATCAACGTTTTCTCAGTTTTAGCCTGTTTCGGGACAAAATGGGTATAAGTGGTGTCTAAACACTCCAAATTCAACCCGAACTCTTATAATTAGTCAAAAGTTGAAATGTTACATATTAAGTCCCTAGAAAGAGTAACATAGCTGTTTACTGCTTCGAATCAATGTTTTCTCTCGGGTTTAGCCCGTTTTCTTGGGTTAAGCCTGTTTCGGGATAAAACGGGTTTAAGTGTTGTCTAAACACTCCAAATTCATCCCGAACTTTTACAATAAGTCAAATGCATTGGATTGTCACACATTATGACCCTAGAAACAGTAACAAAGCTGTTTACTGACTCGAATCAATGTTTTCTCGGTTTTAGCCTGTTTCGGACAAAATGGGTAAAAGTGGTGTCTAAACACTCCAAATTCAACCCGAACTCTTATAATTAGTCAAATGCATTGGATTGTTACAAATTTTGACCCTAGAAAGAGTAACATAGCTGTTTACTGCTTCCAATCAATGTTTTCTCTCGGTGTTAGCCTGTTTTCTCGGTTAAGCCTCTTTTGGGATAAAACGGGTCAAAGTGTTGTCTAAACACTCCAAATTCATCCCCAACTCTTACATTAGTCAAATGCATTGACTGTCACAAATTCTGACCCTCGAAACAGTAAAAAAACTGTTTACTGCTTAGAATCAATGTTTTCTCGGTTTAAACCTGTTTTGGGATAAAACGGGTTTAAGTGTTGTCTAAACACTCCAAATTCATCCCAAACTCTTACAATTAGTCAAATGCATTGGATTGTCACACATTCTGACCCTAGAATCAGTAACTAAGCTGTTTACTGCTTACAATCAATGTTTCTCGGTTTTAGCCTGTTTCGGGACAAAATGGGTATAAGTGGTGTCTAAACACTCCAAATTAAACCTGAACTCTTATAATTAGTCAAATGCATTGGATTGTTACAATTTTGACCCTAGAAAGAGTAACATAGCTGTTTACTGCTTGCAATCAATGTTTTCTCTCAGTGTAGCCTGTTTTCTCGGTTTAAGCCTCTTTTGGGATAAAACGGGTCAAAGTTTTGTCTAAACACTCCAAATTCATCCTGAACTCTTACAATTAGTCAAATGCATTGGATTGTCACACATTCTGACCCTAGAAACAGTAACAAAGCTGTTTACTGCTTACAATCAATGTTTTCTCGGTTTTAGCCTGTTTTCTCGGTTTAAGCATGTTTTGGGATAAAACGGGTTTAAGTATTGTCTAAACACTCCAAATTTATCTCGAACTCTTACAATTAGTCAAATGCATTGGATTGCCACACATTCTGACCCTATAAACAGTAACAAAGCCGTTTACTGCTTAGAATCAACGTTTTCTCAGTTTTAGCCTGTTTCGGGACAAAATGGGTATAAGTGGTGTCTAAACACTCCAATTCAACCCGAACTCTTATAATTAGTCAAAAGTTGGAATGTTACATATTTTGTCCCTAGAAAGCGTAACATCGCTGTTTACTGCTTCGAATCAATGTTTTCTCTCGGTTTTAGCCTGTTTCTTGGTTTAAGCCTGTTTCGGGATAAAACGGGTTTAAGTGTTACCTAAACACTCCAAATTCATCCCGAACTTTTACAATTAGTCAAATGCATTGGATTGTCACACATTATGACCCTAGAAACAGTAACAAAGCTGTTTACTGATTCGAATCAGTGTTTTCTCGGTTTTAGCCTGTTTCGGACAAAATGGGTAAAAGTGGTGTCTAAACACTCCAAATTCAACCCGAACTCTTATAATTAGTCAAATGCATTGGATTGTTACAATTTTGACCCTAGAAAGAGTAACATAGCTGTTTACTGCTTCCAATCAATGTTTTCTCTCGGTGTTAGCCTGTTTTCTCGGTTTAAGCCTCTTTTGGGATAAAACGGGTCAAAGTGTTGTCTAAACACTCCAAATTCATCCCCAACTCTTACATTTAGTCAAATGCATTGGACTGTCACAAATTCTGACCCTAGAAACACTAACAAAACTGTTTACTGCTTAGAATCAATGTTTTCTCGGTTTAAACCTGTTTTGGGATAAAACGGGTTCAAGTGTTGTCTAAACACTCCAAATTCATCCCAAACTCTTACAATTAGTCAAATGCATTGGATTGTCACACATTCTGACCCTAGAAACAGTAACAAAGCTGTTTACTGCTTACAATCAATGTTTTCTCGGTTTTAGCTGTTTTCTCGGTTTAAGCATGTTTTGGGATAAAACGGGTTTAAGTGTTGTCTAAACACTCCAAATACATCCCAAACTCTTACAATTAGTCAAATGCATTGGATTGTCACACATTCTGACCCTAGAAACAGTAACAAAGCTGTTTACTGCTACAATCAATGTTTTCTCGGTTTTAGCCTGTTTTCTCGGTTTAAGCATGTTTGGGATAAAACGGGTTTAAGTGTTGTCTAAACACTCCAAATTTATCTCGAACTCTTACAATTAGTCAAATGCATTGGATTGCCACACATTCTGACCCTATAAACAGTAACAAAGCCGTTTACTGCTTAGAATCAACGTTTTCTCAGTTTTAGCCTGTTTCGGGACAAAATGGGTATAAGTGGTGTCTAAACACTCCAAATTCAACCCGAACTCTTATAATTAGTCAAAAGTTGGAATGTTACATATTTTGTCCCTAGAAAGCGTAACATCGCTGTTTACTGCTTCGAATCAATGTTTTCTCTCGGTTTTAGCCTGTTTTCTTGGTTTAAGCCTGTTTCGGGATAAAACGGGTTTAAGTGTTACCTAAACACTCAAATTCATCCCGAACTTTTACAATTAGTCAAATGCATTGGATTGTCACACATTATGACCCTAGAAACAGTAACAAAGCTGTTTACTGATTCGAATCAGTGTTTTCTCGGTTTTAGCCTGTTTCGGACAAAATGGGTAAAAGTGGTGTCTAAACACTCCAAATTCAACCCGAACTCTTATAATTAGTCAAATGCATTGGATTGTTACAAATTTTGACCCTAGAAAGAGTAACATAGCTGTTTACTGCTTCCAATCAATGTTTCTCTCGGTGTTAGCCTGTTTTCTCGGTTTAAGCCTCTTTTGGGATAAAACGGGTCAAAGTGTTGTCTAAACACTCCAAATTCATCCCCAACTCTTACATTTAGTCAAATGCATTGGACTGTCACAAATTCTGACCCTAGAAACACTAACAAAACTGTTTACTGCTTAGAATCAATGTTTTCTCGGTTTTAAACCTGTTTTGGGATAAAACGGGTTTAAGTGTTGTCTAAACACTCCAAATTCATCCCAAACTCTTACAATTAGTCAAATGCATTGGATTGTCACACATTCTGACCCTAGAAACAGTAACAAAGCTGTTTACTGCTTACAATCAATGTTTTCTCGGTTTTAGCCTGTTTTCTCGGTTTAAGCATGTTTTGGGATAAAACGGGTTTAAGTGTTGTCTAAACACTCCAAATACATCCCAAACTCTTACAATTAGTCAAATGCATTGGATTGTCACACATTCTGACCCTAGAAACAGTAACAAAGCTGTTTACTGCTTACAATCAATGTTTTCTCGGTTTAGCCTGTTTTCTCGGTTTAAGCATGTTTTGGGATAAAACGGGTTTAAGTGTTGTCTAAACACTCCAAATTTATCTCGAACTCTTACAATTAGTCAAATGCATTGGATTGCCACACATTCTGACCCTATAAACAGTAACAAAGCCGTTTACTGCTTAGAATCAACGTTTTCTCAGTTTTAGCCTGTTTCGGGACAAAATGGGTATAAGTGGTGTCTAAACACTCCAAATTCAACCCGAACTCTTATAATTAGTCAAAAGTTGGAATGTTACATATTTTCTCCCTAGAAAGAGTAACATAGCTGTTTACTGCTTCGAATCAATGTTTTCTCTGGGTTTAGCCCGTTTTCTTGGGTTAAGCCTGTTTCGGGATACAACGGGTTTAAGTGTTGTCTAAACACTCCAAATTCATCCCGAACTTTTACAATAGTCAAATGCATTGGATTGTCACACATTATGACCCTAGAAACAGTAACAAAGCTGTTTACTGATTCGAATCAGTGTTTTCTCGGTTTTAGCCTGTTTCGGACAAAATGGGTAAAAGTGGTGTCTAAACACTCCAAATTCAACCCGAACTCTTATAATTAGTCAAATGCATTGGATTGTTACAAATTTTGACCCTAGAAAGAGTAACATAGCTGTTTACTGCTTCCAATCAATGTTTTCTCTCGGTGTTAGCCTGTTTTCTCGGTTTAAGCCTCTTTTGGGATAAAACGGGTCAAAGTGTTGTCTAAACACTCCAAATTCATCCCCAACTCTTACATTTAGTCAAATGCATTGGACTGTCACAAATTCTGACCCTAGAAACACTAACAAAACTGTTTACTGCTTAGAATCAATGTTTTCTCGGTTTAAACCTGTTTTGGGATAAAACGGGTTTAAGTGTTGTCTAAACACTCCAAATTCATCCCAAACTCTTACAATTAGTCAAATGCATTGGATTGTCACACATTCTGACCCTAGAAACAGTAACAAAGCTGTTTACTGCTTACAATCAATGTTTTCTCGGTTTTAGCCTGTTTTCTCGGTTTAAGCATGTTTTGGGATAAAACGGGTTTAAGTGTTGTCTAACACTCCAAATACATCCCAAACTCTTACAATTAGTCAAATGCATTGGATTGTCACACATTCTGACCCTAGAAACAGTAACAAAGCTGTTTACTGCTTACAATCAATGTTTTCTCGGTTTTAGCCTGTTTTCTCGGTTTAAGCATGTTTTGGGATAAAACGGGTTTAAGTGTTGTCTAAACACTCCAAATTTATCTCGAACTCTTACAATTAGTCAAATGCATTGGATTGCCACACATTCTGACCCTATAAACAGTAACAAAGCCGTTTACTGCTTAGAATCAACGTTTTCTCAGTTTTAGCCTGTTTCGGGACAAAATGGGTATAAGTGGTGTCTAAACACTCCAAATTCAACCCGAACTCTATAATTAGTCAAAGTTGGAATGTTACATATTTTCTCCCTAGAAAGAGTAACATAGCTGTTTACTGCTTCGAATCAATGTTTTCTCTCGGGTTTAGCCCGTTTTCTTGGGTTAAGCCTGTTTCGGGATACAACGGGTTTAAGTGTTGTCTAAACACTCCAAATTCATCCCGAACTTTTACAATTAGTCAAATGCATTGGATTGTCACACATTATGACCCTAGAAACAGTAACAAAGCTGTTTACTGATTCGAATCAATGTTTTCTCGGTTTTAGCCTTTTTCGGACAAAATGGGTAAAAGTGGTGTCTAAACACTCCAAATTCAACCCGAACTCTTATAATTAGTCAAATGCATTGGATTGTTACAAATTTTGACCCTAGAAAGAGTAACATAGCTGTTTACTGCTTCCAATCAATGTTTTCTCTCGGTGTTAGCCTGTTTTCTCGGTTTAAGCCTCTTTTGGGATAAACGGGTCAAAGTGTTGTCTAAACACTCCAAATTCATCCCCAACTCTTACATTTAGTCAAATGCATTGGACTGTCACAAATTATGACCCTAGAAACAGTAACAAAACTGTTTACTGCTTAGAATCAATGTTTTCTCGGTTTAAACCTGTTTTGGGATAAAACGGGTTTAAGTGTTGTCTAATCACTCCAAATTCATCCCAAACTATTACAATTAGTCAAATGCATTGGATTGTCACACATTCTGACCCTAGAATCAGTAAATAAGCTGTTTACTGCTACAATCAATGTTTTCTCGGTTTAGCCTGTTTCGGAACAAAATGGGTATAAGTGGTGTCTAAACACTCCAAATTAAACCTGAACTCTTATAATTAGTCAAATGCATTGGATTGTTACAAATTTTGACCCTAGAAATAGTAACATAGCTGTTTACTGCTTGCAATCAATGTTTTCTCTCAGTGTTAGCCTGTTTTCTCGGTTTAAGCCTCTTTTGGGATAAAACGGGTCAAAGTGTTGTCTAAACACTCCAAATTCATCCTGAACTCTTACAATTAGTCAAATGCATTGGATTGTCACACATTCTGACCCTAGAAACAGTAACAAAGCTGTTTACTGCTTACAATCAATGTTTTCTCGGTTTTAGCCTGTTTTCTCGGTTTAAGCATGTTTTGGGATAAAACGGGTTTAAGTGATGTCTAAACACTCCAAATTCATCCCAAACTCTTACAATTAGTCAAATGAATTGGATTGCCACACATTCTGACCCTATAAACAGTAACAAAGCCGTTTACTGCTTAGAATCAAAGTTTTCTCAGTTTTAGCCTATTTCGGGACAAAATGGGTATAAGTGGTGCTAAACACTCCAATTACAACCCGAACTCTTATAATTAGTCAAAAGTTGGAATGTTACATATTTTGTCCCTAGAAAGAGTAACATAGCTGTTTACTGCTTCGAATCAATGTTTTCTCTCGGGTTTAGCCCGTTTTCTTGGGTTAAGCCTGTTTCGGGATACAACGGGTTTAAGTGTTACCTAAACACTCCAAATTCATCCCGAACTTTTACAATTAGTCAAATGCATTGGATTGTCACACATTATGACCCTAGAAACAGTAACAAAGCTGTTTACTGATTCGAATCAGTGTTTTCTCGGTTTTAGCCTGTTTCGGACAAAATGGGTAAAAGTGGTGTCTAAACACTCCAAATTCAACCCGAACTCTTAATAATTAGTCAAATGCATTGGATTGTTACAAATTTTGACCCTAGAAAGAGTAACATAGCTGTTTACTGCTTCCAATCAATGTTTTCTCTCGGTGTTAGCCTGTTTTCTCGGTTTAAGCCTCTTTTGGGATAAAACGGGTCAAAGTGTTGTCTAAACACTCCAAATTCATCCCCAACTCTTACATTTAGTCAAATGCATTGGACTGTCACAAATTCTGACCCTAGAAACACTAACAAAACTGTTTACTGCTTAGAATCAATGTTTTCTCGGTTTAAACCTGTTTTGGGATAAAACGGGTTTAAGTGTTGTCTAAACACTCCAAATTCATCCCAAACTCTTACAATTAGTCAAATGCATTGGATTGTCACACATTCTGACCCTAGAAACAGTAACAAAGCTGTTTACTGCTTACAATCAATGTTTTCTCGGTTTTAGCCTGTTTTCTCGGTTTAAGCATGTTTTGGGATAAAACGGGTTTAAGTGTTGTCTAAACACTCCAAATTTATCTCGAACTATTACAATTAGTCAAATGAATTGGATTGCCACACATTCTGACCCTATAAACAGTAACAAAGCCGTTTACTGCTTAGAATCAACGTTTTCTCAGTTTTAGCCTGTTTCGGGACAAAATGGGTATAAGTGGTGTCTAAACACTCCAAATTCAACCCGAACTCTTATAATTAGTCAAAAGTTGAAATGTTACATATTAAGTCCCTAGAAAGAGTAACATAGCTGTTTACTGCTTCGAATCAATGTTTTCTCTCGGGTTTAGCCCGTTTTCTTGGGTTAAGCCTGTTTCGGGATAAACGGGTTTAAGTGTTGTCTAAACACTCCAAATTCATCCCGAACTTTTACAATAAGTCAAATGCATTGGATTGTCACACATTATGACCCTAGAAACAGTAACAAAGCTGTTTACTGACTCGAATCAATGTTTTCTCGGTTTTAGCCTGTTTCGGACAAAATGGGTAAAAGTGGTGTCTAAACACTCCAAATTCAACCCGAACTCTTATAATTAGTCAAATGCATTGGATTGTTACAAATTTTGACCCTAGAAAGAGTAACATAGCTGTTTACTGCTTCCAATCAATGTTTTCTCTCGGTGTTAGCCTGTTTTCTCGGTTTAAGCCTCTTTTGGGATAAAACGGGTCAAAGTGTTGTCTAAACACTCCAAATTCATCCCCAACTCTTACATTTAGTCAAATGCATTGGACTGTCACAAATTCTGACCCTCGAAACAGTAAAAAAACTGTTTACTGCTTAGAACAATATTTTCTCGGTTTAAACCTGTTTTGGGATAAAACGGGTTTAAGTGTTGTCTAAACACTCCAAATTCATCCCAAACTCTTACAATAGTCAAATGCATTGGATTGCCACACATTCTTACCCTAGAATCAGTAACTAAGCTGTTTACTGCTTACAATCAATGTTTTCTCGGTTTAGCCTGTTTCGGGACAAAATGGGTATAAGTGGTGTCTAAACACTCCAAATTAAACCTGAACTCTTATAATTAGTCAAATGCATTGGATTGTTACAAATTTTGACCCTAGAAAGAGTAACATAGCTGTTTACTGCTTGCAATCAATGTTTTCTCTCAGTGTTAGCCTGTTTTCTCGGTTTAAGCCTCTTTTGGGATAAAACGGGTCAAAGTTTTGTCTAACACTCCAAATTCATCCTGAACTCTTACAATTAGTCAAATGCATTGGATTGTCACACATTCTGACCCTAGAAACAGTAACAAAGCTGTTTACTGCTTACAATCAATGTTTTCTCGGTTTTAGCCTGTTTTCTCGGTTTAAGCATGTTTTGGGATAAAACGGGTTTAAGTGTTGTCTAAACACTCCAAATTTATCTCGAACTCTTACAATTAGTCAAATGCATTGGATTGCCACACATTCTGACCCTATAAACAGTAACAAAGCCGTTTACTGCTTAGAATCAACGTTTTCTCAGTTTTAGCCTGTTTCGGGACAAAATGGGTATAAGTGGTGTCTAAACACTCCAAATTCAACCCGAACTCTTATAATTAGTCAAAAGTTGGAATGTTACATATTTTGGTCCCTAGAAAGCGTAACATCGCTGTTTACTGCTTCGAATCAATGTTTTCTCTCGGTTTTAGCCTGTTTTCTTGGTTTAAGCCTGTTTCGGGATAAAACGGGTTTAAGTGTTACCTAAACACTCCAAATTCATCCCGAACTTTTACAATTAGTCAAATGCATTGGATTGTCACACATTATGACCCTAGAAACAGTAACAAAGCTGTTTACTGATTCGAATCAGTGTTTTCTCGGTTTTAGCCTGTTTCGGACAAAATGGGTAAAAGTGGTGTCTAAACACTCCAAATTCAACCCGAACTCTATAATTAGTCAAATGCATTGGATTGTTACAAATTTTGACCCTAGAAAGAGTAACATAGCTGTTTACTGCTTCCAATCAATGTTTTCTCTCGGTGTTAGCCTGTTTTCTCGGTTTAAGCCTCTTTTGGGATAAACGGGTCAAAGTGTTGTCTAAACACTCCAAATTCATCCCAACTCTTACATTTAGTCAAATGCATTGGACTGTCACAAATTCTGACCCTAGAAACACTAACAAAACTGTTTACTGCTTAGAATCAATGTTTTCTCGGTTTAAACCTGTTTTGGGATAAAACGGGTTTAAGTGTTGTCTAAA
>NC_141898.1:27425227-27471886 GCF_030686135.1 Camelina sativa
ATCTCAAAGATAATACGTCAACGTCTGCGTTCTTTTTTGCCGGCATTGATCTCTGAGACATAGTCGGCCTTTGTGGAGGGGCGTTTGATTACGGATAATATTTTGATTGCTCAAGAGATGTTTCATGGTCTCTGTACTAACCCTTCTTGCAAGGGTAAGTTTATGGCCATTAAAACAAATATGCGTAAGGCCTACGATCAAGTAGAATGGTCTTTTATTGAACATTTGTTGCGGAAATTTGGTTTTTGCGAAAAATGGATATCTCGGATTATGTGGTGTGTTACATCAGTTCAATATAAAGTTCTAATAAATGGTCAACCACATGGGTCCATACTCCCTTCTAGAGGGCTTAGACAGGGAGATCCTTTGTCACCATACCTCTTTATTCTTTGCACTGAGGTTCTCATTGCCAATCTCCGCAAGGCAGAGCGGTTCAAGCTTATCATGGGTATTAAGGTGTCGACTGCTTGTCTTGCGGTCTCTCACTTGTTATTTGTAGACGATATTCTTTTTTTCTGTCGCGCTACGAAAGAGCAGTGTGAGACTGTCCTTGGGATCCTTCGACAGTATGAACGGGTTTCTGGACAGCAAATAAACTTTCAGAAATCTTCGGTTCAATTTGGGCATACAGTTGATGCGGTCTTACAAGAGGAACTAAAAGGAATACTGGGGATCACCAATTTGGGTGGTATGAGATCTTATTTGGGCATCCCTAAGAGCCTAGGAGGCTCAAAAACAAAGGTTTTTTCATTTGTCCAGGATCGATTGCAAATACGGACAGGTGGATGGCCTGCCCAGTTGCTGTCTAGGGGGGGAAAGAGGTAATGATCAAATCAGTAGCGACTATCGTCCCTACCTTTGTCATGTCATGCTTCCGCCTCCCGAAAACGGTCACACGGAAACTCACTAGCTCGGTTTCCAATTTTTGGTGGAGTGCTTCCGGAGACACACGAGGGCTACACTGGTTAGTGTTGGATAAGTTATGTGTTGATAAGCTTGATGGAGGTTTGGGTTTCCGGTGTTTGGATGATTTTACCACCACTTTGTTAGCTAAACAACTTTGGCGGTTGATCACAGCTCCAGATTCATTATTTGCTAAGGTTTTTAAAGGTCGATACTATAGGCATTCTAATCCGTTGGATCCAATAAAATCTTATTCGCCATCTTATCGATGGCGAAGTATGGTGTCTGCTCGTCCTCTGGTAAACAAAGGACTCATTAAACGAGTAGGATCCGGTGACTCCATTTTATTCAGATCCTTGGATCCCTGCTCAATCCCCGAGACCAGCATTGTGTTTGGGATCGCCTATTGATCCCACACTTAAAGTTGAAACCTTTCTTGACAGGAGTTCACATTCCTGGAATCTGGCTTTACTTTCGGCCTCTTTCGAGCCGGAGGATGTTGCCATTATTTATGCTTTACCTATTGGTAAACCAGATTCACCGGATAGGTTGGGTTGGCATTTGACAAAGACTGGTCTATACACAGTTAAATCTGGGTATAATGCTTTACGTCAGAACCAGGAGGTCTCTGCATTTGCTTCTGGCCCTAACATTATTCCTTTATAGGCGTTTGTCTGGCAGATTTGGTGCCCACCAAAAATTAGACATTTTTTATGGCAACCAATTACAGGTTGTATGGCGACCACAACTAATCTGCGGCGACGCGGCATGACCTGTGATCTTGACTGTGGCCGTTGTGGTGGATCTGAGGAAACAATCAATCATGCTCTATTTTTATGCCCTCCGGTTTGGCAGGTCTGGGCTCTGTCCTCCTTCCTGACATCCCCGAACTGTTTTCCTTCAGAATCTGTCTATGCAAACATGGACTATTTATTTTGGAGATCCCAGCAGAATCCTTCAGCAAATATCTTCCCATGGATTCTATGGTATATTTGGAAGGCCAGGAATGATAAATTTTTTAGCAATTTGGACCCCAACCCGCTAGCAATTTTACAGCTAGCGGAGGAGGAAGCAAAACTTTGGTTCTCGGCACAAGCGGACACAGTAGAAATCTCTCATCAGAATGGGTCTCATCCCACTACTGGTCCTATGCTTACGGAAATGGCTCCAGCCAACAGATACACGAACAGTTCTCGATGCTATGTGGGCGGATCTTGGAAGGTGACTGACCAGTATACAGGCCGAGGATGGTATTGCATTTCCCCTGAGGGGTAATCTCCCACTATGGGTGCATCTAACCTTCGTCGTAGCTTGTCACCCCTCCATGCAGAAGTGGAGCTCTAATATGGGCAATGCGCTGTATGATTGGGGCGGATATTGAAAATGTTGTTTTTCTCACAGGCTGTTCTGATTTGGTGAAGATGGTGTCTTCGCCATCCGAGTGGCCTGCCTTCAAGACATATTTGGATGAGATTGAGGTGGACAAGGAGGAGTTCCTATCCTTTACACTAGCCCAAGTCCCCCGAACACAAAATGGTAATGCAGACAAGCTAGCACGACGTGCTAGAACCTAGCCACATCAAATTACCTTTGTAAACGTTTTTCCTACCAATTGGCTCATTTGAGCTGATCTTATACTTTGCTGTCAAAAAAAAAAAACCGTTGTATTATATTCGTAAATTATTCAGAACAACCAAAAGAAATAATATCAACTTCGAGACATTATAAAACAAATACCAATTTCCCTAAGATCTATATATACATTTTTGGAGACATTATAAAACAAATCCTCAAATTGGCATTTATTTACAGGCATGTCATTGACAGTAAATAATTAATTTAATAAACAAATTAATTCTACTTATATTTGATTTTTTATAGAAACTAATTATTTTAAAAGGTAACAAACATAATTTTAAATGTATAGAGATTTTATTTTCTTATTTTATAAGGAGGTGAGTGAAGATGTATTGTTCTTTAAAAATTTGAAAAACTGATTTGAGAAAAAGTGACTTTTAGCCTCACATACTATATTTTACTTTCACGGATTTCGTATGATGAGTTTTTGCAGATTAAAAATCTTTGAACATATTGCGTGATCCGCCTAGCATGGCATGTTTGGACTATAGAACCAACACTAAAACTATTAGTTTATTTCATATACTATAGATTTGTAGCCATAGTTTGGAAAATTAACTTATAAATTATTTAGTATATGAACTACAAAATATTACACATACTACAACACATTCTTAATATTCCAAAAAAAAGTAATTGTATACACATAAAAATATACATTAACATACCATAGAGACAAAACTAACATATACATATACTTCTGTTTAATTATAGAAAACAAAACTAAGTGTTTTAAAATTTTATATTATATCTAATAACAAATTTAATGTAATTAGGTTATATAAACTGTATAAAACGTAAAAAGAAAAAAAAATATTATAAACAAAATTATAAATCAATTAGATAAAATTTAATTAATTGGAAATTTGAAAATTAAATAAATTAAAAATATTATTTAAAATACATTAATTTATAATTTAGTTATGCGGTGTAGTGCGTTAACATATTAAAAAAATTCACTTCCTTATTTGAAAATTCAAAAAGTTATGACGTAAATTCAAAAAAATTCACTTCCGATTTAATTTCCTTATTCCGTAAATTTAATACAAATATATTAAATTGAAGAAACTGAAGGACAAAAAGTGATGACGTAATCAGCACCGGAGCAAGTAAAGGTGCTTGTACCGTCGTCGTAAGCGTAACTGTAAGCCGTCGGACAAG
This sequence comes from Camelina sativa, assembly GCF_030686135.1. Taxonomy (NCBI): domain Eukaryota; kingdom Viridiplantae; phylum Streptophyta; class Magnoliopsida; order Brassicales; family Brassicaceae; genus Camelina; species Camelina sativa. The sequence goes on from NC_141898.1 coordinate 27,428,930, forward strand.
CATTCTTAAAAAAAACAGCGTACTCGCTAGGCTTACACGTGTCCGGCGTTCCAAACGCGCCGCTACAGCAAAACTCCGGCGTTCCAAACGCCTCACAAGCGCTCTTGCACGCCACACCTGTCGTTCCAGCTGCTTCAACCGTTACTTTAAGCTGCTCCGGACACACACCGTTGAGATCCGCCGCGCAGCCTGCGGTGTTGCACTTACCGACTCCGTTGGCTCCGCCGTTAGGGACGATTGTCATTGGTAAGTTGTAACCGTCCACGAGGCTGACGTCGTAGAAATCGAGATTTTCGGCGCCGTTGAGTGTGAATTCGGCTAACGTAGCTGGAGGGATTGCTCCGGCACCAGAACACTCGATTTGGGACGAGGCGCAGTCGCCGGTGACGCAAGTGAATCTCCCGGTGGTTTCGTTTTGGTTGCAGAGTGTGCGTCCCCATATGCGGCCGGACCAAGCGGCGGGTATGGAGATGAGTCGTGACTCGGAGGAGCTGAGTTGGAAACCGGTGGTAGGTAATGGAGCGGTGCCGGCGCCAGAGAGAAGTCCCGGCCAGACGGTGTAGTTGCACTGGTTAACGATGGTGAAAGTGGTGGAGGAACCACCATTGATGAGAAACAGAATCACAAGGAGAAAGGACGAGACTTTAGCCAAACCCATTGTTCCGATGAGATGTTTTGTATTGTAAGATCTAAAGTAGAAGTTGGAGATTATATTTATAAGAGAATTTGGGGATTTGTGTAATGGAAAGTTCCATAAAAATAAATTTGTACTACTATATGATGAGTCGGCACACTGCAGATTCATTGATTATTTCCTTTATTTCAGTATTAAAACTTGAATAATGGAAACTGCGAATTAAGTTTTTTATTTATTTACTTAATTCCCCCTTTTTACAATTTTACATTTTCGTTTTTATGCTATTTGTTGATCATCTTGCTAAATTAAAAACTAGAAATTTAGATTTAAGGTTTAAAGGAAGAAAAAGGTCTCTTTTGTTTGTTAGGGAAAAAGTTATGTTTCACTTTTTGCTTATTGTGTAGGTTAATTGTGTGGGTCTATGGGATGTGTTGAGGTTGGGTCAACGAGAATTGAAGCTTGTCTTTGGGTATGTTATGACACACATGTTTATTTATTGCTATATATCAATCTAAATTCATACTTTAGTTATAGGTTCTTTCAATCTAGGTAGGACGATCAATTTGTTATAACAGTAGACGTGAGATTTCCAATGCTAAATCGGGAAGAATCATCACAAATGCAATAAGCACTACAAGAGTTTCCTAAAACAAGATCTAAGGAGACTGAATATAAAATTTGCCCACAATAGTACAAAGAGATCAGTCAAGTTTTAGCAATCTTGGTATACACAGAAGTGAGCATAACAGATTACAGACTAGATTGGATCTTTTATGTCATCACATCACACACATTGTAAAGAAAAGACACGAAACTGCAACTAATGGAATCACACACATATCATCCAAGTCTCAAACTTGTAGGATCAACAAAAGCAGTGAATAGGTTTGCAAATACCAGTCATAAGAAAAAAAACGCCAAAAGAAACCATCCTAAACGACTCTAGCAATCACACTATAGTCATTACACCAAAAAGGAGCCTTAGGTAGAAAGATTAATAGAAAACAAAGAGGTATATGAACATTACTCTCTTCTTTGCTTTAAGCAACCAAAGAACATTCCCTTGCAAAGTGACCTTCCTTGCCACAGTTGAAGCACTTGCCACTGCCACCGCCACCTCCACCACCGCTGCTTGCGCTTCCTCTCCGATCACAGTCACGAGCCATATGGCCAGATTCTCCACATTCGTAACAACCACCAGCACCACCAGAAGGTCTCTTGCTGGTGCAAACTCTGGCAATATGGCCAACTCCGCCACAGGTATAGCAAGTGTTCCCACCACCGCCGCCACCTCCAACGTTTTGCCTACAGTCTCTAGCGAAATGTCCAACACCACCACACAAGTAGCATTCATCACTGCCAGATCCACGACCACCACCTCCATACCTATTTCCACCACGACAATCCTTCGCCAAATGACCAACCTCTCCGCAAGTATAACACGGACCGCCACCGCCACCTCCGCCTCCAAAGTTCCCACCACCGCTCTGCCTAGTACAATCCCTAGCAAAGTGTCCTACATCACCACATTTGTAACATTCACCTTCGCCGCCGCCAGATCTACGAACACCGCCACCTCCAAAGGTTTTCCCACCACTACCACCGCTACAATCCTTAGCCATATGACCAATCTCACCGCAATTAAAACAACTACCGCCGCCACCACGGGAACTATTCTCTTTCTTGTTAAGAGAACCGCCGCCTGGAGCAGTAACATCAATGGCCTTAGTCTTCCTGTCGCTTCCAAGCGTGATCGCGTACTCAACCGATTCACCAACAGTCAAGCTACGGAAACCATCGGAGACGATTGAAGATTGGTGAACAAAAAGCTCTTCGCCGCCAACATCGGGAGTGATGAAACCGTAGCCCTTACCATCGCTGAACCAATTAACTTTTCCGGTAAATCTCGCCGCCGATTGATCTTCCATGGCCATTAGATCAGAGAAAAAAGGTAATTAAAGAAAAAAGAAACTCGAAGCCGTTTTGATCATCAAAAAGGGTAAAACTGAAAACCCTAAATTGCGAGATCTAATTAACTCCTAATTTCTGATTATGACATTTAATTCGCCACGTCAGCTCCCTTATCTATCGGCCGGTTGTTACACGTGCGTGCGCATTTTGGATCGGATCAGCCCCATGTTTTATAGCTTATGAAATGGGCCTGTTTATTTAAGGATTTATAAAGTACTCAGCATACTACACTAAAACCTTTATAAATTAATAAAGTCGGGACCATAAAATTTTATTAATTTATAGAGATTTTAATTTATCGATAATTATTAATTTATATAGATATTTTCTCACTTTCATATTGAAAATTTTTCTATTACAAAATAAGATACTTTTGTTATCATTCACATTTTTAAAAAATTTTCTTAATTTATAATCTTGGTTATCGTAATAGGATGAATGTCAATTTTTTAATAGATTATCTAGGTAAAAATGAGAAATGTTAGAATTTTAGAGTTTAGAAAAAGTTGTTACTACTATCTTTCATGGTAATGATGAAGTCGCAGAAGATATTGCGGTACCTTTAAAACCAATTACTAAAGAAGCAATTATTGCATCTATGACTCTTCACAATTTATGGATGCGATTTGAAAATATAACAACAAACAAAAATTAGAGATGAGCTCCAACAAGAATGCAAATTTAAGAATAGACAAACAATAATATAATCATATTTCACTAGATTTTCTTATATATATATATATATATTAGTTTATATGATTATTAATTTATGATATTGATGGGACCATATTTTTACATGAGATTTCCAAAAAAATTATTATCTTATTATTTTATCGAAATGTGTCATTTTTTATATCGACCCAAGTCGGGACCGGAAGAATTTATTAATTTATAGCGAGTATTAATTTAAAGAGTGTTAATTTACAGAGGTTCTACTGTATATGGTAGGTTTTCACACCGTTTAAAAAGGTAGAAACCTAAAACATCTCTAAAACTTTTTTTTTTTTTTTTTTGCATTTGTCTAACTTGCTGTACTAGAAAACCTACAAATAGTGGCGAGAACAAAATTTTAAAAACAGCTTTTTACATTAACTCTAAAAAAATATGTAAATTTTACTTGTACTAAATGCTAATTTGCAATTGCAGTTTACTCGCGAAAACACTGTTGATAGAATGCGTGTCGGTTTTAGTTAATTTTCTTTGTATTTGTATTGTATTGGCTTTGGAGTAGAGTTAAGGTTGGTAGCAGCTTGTTTGGTTCTCAATTCTGTTTCCTTTACCAAACCTGGACACTCTTTCTCTTCGTGTGTTAGTCAAAGACAGTAGGTGCAATACTTCTTGACCCCTTTGTAGTCCAGGGAAACAAACACTTTTCCTCCACTTGGGAATTCTACACTGTTTCCTTTGTTAGGGGTGGAAGTCCATTGATTAACACCTTGATTTTTGCAGACGAGGCATTAATCTCAAGATCCTAGAATTCACCAAGTTCCTTAACGATTATTTGGAGCATTTCGGATTACTAGTAGTGCTTGGGGAATCATTGGAGTTCTATCCAGAAAGGAATTGGTGACAGCTTGTCCTATGGGAAGGTTGTTAAAGGGTGGGGACCAGGATTCGAGGAACGCCTGGCGCACCAATAACCTACTGGTGGATTGGGATATCCACAGTGATGGGTTATGATCGATGCCCTGCAGGGCCAGCTTGGGGTCCGTTGGGACGGTAGCGGAGGGCTAGTAGGGTCCACGGACTGTCTGTTGGGATAGCTAGAGGGGGATAGTGGGGTCCGCGGGACGGGTTGTCACACCTTTCTAGTGGTAAGACAATCTCTTTTCCATGACTCGTTCTTTATCAGGGGTTAAAGCAGGGTGAAGGTTTCCGAAGTTGTTAATAAGCGAATACGTTTTTCAGAAAGGTTTTCGCATTGGTGAGATAGGTTTCACAGAAGGTTTGCAAGGGTTAAACAGGAATACAAGGTTTAAAAGCACGCTAGTGGGGATGAATTACAGTGAAAAGGCAGTTTGGGAGGTGAGGAGGAGCATTTGCAAGAAGGATACGTCATTGAAAAACACACTTAGATCGTTAGAGCTTGCCATGGTTGGGGAAGGACCGATGAACAATACTTATTTTAGAAGGAAGAGTTAGATGAGATCTGATTAGAAGACTCTATCATTCTTCTTTTGTCTTTTTTGGGGAATGTGCCTGGGAGAGTTTTTAAACTCAAAATCAAAGGAGTTCACCCTTTTAGCTTGGCACAACTAAAATGAGCTTTTTACATCACACACAATTCATACCAAAACTACTTGATAAACCAAAAATCTAAAATAGATGAAACCAAACTGAACTCAAACTCGACCTAACTTGTCGGTTAAGCTATTATCTTTCATTCTTCGGAATATAAATAGCAATCGTCGACCACCTAAAAATACAAATCATCAGTTAAAAAGATCTTGAAATAAGAAAGTGAGGCGTGTTATGAATATATCTACTATTGTATGGATGCCCATTATCGGCTCATTAGTAGACTTGTAAACCCTAATATGTATCCCTATATATATGTTATGTCATATGGTACTGATAAATAATACAAGAGAACAATTCCCTAAACCTCTTGTTCTAATACGTTATCAGCACGAGTCTCTAACCCCTAGCCTAGCCGTTTTGTAAAAAAAAAACCTAGCCGTCAACGTTGTGTTTTCCCACCGGAAAATACTACCGAAAACTCCTATGTTCCCCGTGGATGGTGTCTCCGATCTGAACGTCTTCGGTTTGATCGAGATAAGTATTCATAATTTTGTACTCATCGTATGCTTTGTCATAACGTGGAATGAATAATTATGTACTTAATCATGATCACCCTTTACCTTCCACTGGTTTAATTTGTAAATGTTTAATTATGTACAGATCCATTAATTACGACATTATAAGCTCTATTTAATTTGTATTATTAGTAAGATCTGTTTGCGTTAATATTCAATCTGTGGATTAAATTATGGCATGACAAGTAGATCCATTTGTTATCCACTTACAATGGTTCGGTTTGATATTATTTAGAATTGTTTATTGTGTACTCTTCTGTTATGGATCATTCACGTTGTTTGGTTTTTTCTTATTGATTGCTCAATACGTGAAGTACTCATGTTTTATATTATTTAATTGCGGTGCATATCAATAAACCTGTATATTAGTTGAAGAAATATATATCTTGTAGTCGATCGACTCATGTTTATTACTATGTATGGTTTGGTTCATATTCTCACGAACTGAAAACATTATTATTTTATTGTATGGTCAATTTAATCGTGTGTTCTGAATATGAGTAATGATTTGATCCATATGTTGATTGCATCCTGTTTTGAAGTAAAGGAGGATTATTAAGCAAAGAATCGTTAGAGGAAAACGGCTCTACTGATCGACTGATCGAGTATATGATCGATAAACTTCCGCTAAAATCTATAGCCAAGGTGTCTCCGAATTCCAATCATTTTTCCTATTGAGATAAGTATTTTTCATGTTTAAAATATCTCTCACGCTTATAGTTATAGTTAGCACCTGCTTAGAGGGGTTGGGCAAAGTTGCTTGGCCCTAAGACCCAAAATTTTATTTTACTGATTTTAAGAAGAAAAAAAAAACCCCTTTTTATGAAAATTATATTAAAAAAATATATAAAAGTGATATATATATATATATTTATATATATACATATTTTTAAATACATTTAATAAAAGATCTCTAATATATATATATATATATATATAAAGATATGATGCTTAATACTTATTTAACATTCATTTATATGATTGTTATAATGTTTGTGAATTACTTTATTTGTTTAATTACAAATTTAAATCTGATTAGATTAGATATAATATCATGATGAAATATCATAATGAATATTTTAAATCATATCTCCAACCTTCTTTGGTAAATAAATTGGAAATCTAGTAACAAAGTACTAAATAATGCTGATTGATTATATTTTGGCATCAATTCTATGAGAAGGTTTAAGTCCAAGTATATGACCATAAAAATTCACTTATTCTTTAGAATAATCTAAAAAAAAGTAAATGACTAAAACTCTATAAAAGAATATATACAAACATCTTAATTCCGATTATAACCAAGATTATAATAGAAGATAATATTATTTTTGAAAATATAGAAGAGAAAATATATTCTACTTGTCATAAAATATTGTTGTCATATAGACACAATATAGTGGAAAATATTTTTTTAACAAAATTAAAATTTTTGTTTTTTGTGACTAAGTAAAATTGATGCTGATGAATAATCACATCCGATTGATTTGGTCTATTCTCTGAAATGAATATGACTTTATCTTATAAAAGAGAAAAAAAGGTCACTGCAAAAGTTGCTATAATACTGGCCATGAATGTGGATAAGATATATAAAGTCACGATCAATGTTGACTAGTTTCTCCACTAAAAGTGAATAATAAGTACATGAGTTACTTATCTCATCTATATATGATGATGATGAAAGAAGTTAGTGTGATACAATTTCCACTATTCTACTACAATAATAAGAAGTAGTAGAAAAAGTATTGAAAACTCTTGAAGAGTATATATACTATTGCCTATGGGAACATAATTTGATAATTATGTGTTATAATCTCCCAATTAGTCTCAAAGTTGAAAAGGTCTAAGATATAATATATTACCAATTTGAGAATGTTATTGATTACAAAGTGGAATTCAAAACGAGATTGATAGACATGAAGTGTCATCATCTCGAGGGAGAGAATTCATGAATCCCACATACAGAGGTGATGGAACAAATATAAGATTATGTTCACACCCAAAATGAGTTTAATCACTCATATGAAAAAGCAAATCTTGAGGATTTGAAAAGTAATCATGTTGAGACAATATGCGAAAAAATACTTTGAAATCATAAGTATTACCCAAGGCAATAAAAGTATTTTAGAGATTACATGCATTATCTAGAAGATAAAATGCTTTGTGAAAATCTCACTGTTTGGCATGACCGGTTAAGCCATTCCGGTTCAGCAGTGATGTGAAAGAATAATCAAAAATTTCTGAAAAGATTCATTGGAGAACCTAAAGAGTTTTCCTAGTGTTATGTGTGCTGCTTTACAAAGCAAGCCGAGATTATATGGCTTTCACCAACCCCATGAATTTGGATAATGTCAATTTTCAGGTACGTATACAAAACGATATTGTGGACTGATCATCCACTATATATGTTTGTTATTAACTTGCAACATGGAGTTTGCGAGAGTATTTGGTTAATTGATAATGGTGGTGAAACCAGGCTATGTGATTGACAAAAATGACTCTAGATGTCAATAAATTCGCATCAGGCCAACGAATTATTATGAATACTCCCCACTATAACTGGTTTGGGTCAGAAACCAGATATATTCCATCTAAATGTGTTATACATGTTGGTTGCTCCACCACAGCGATATAAGATGGGATTTGAAAGAATGTTGGAAATATGTTGGATATAAATCTCTCTTGATGATTGAATATCTCGAGATGCAAAGACTGTTGGTTCAGTGAGTCAGTCTTTCCAACATGAGAGGGAGAAAATAAACAGCTGGAAAATATATATATTGGGAGAAATTATCTGGATCCTCGTACTTTGAAATGTGCGCTAGAAATTGAAAAAGATAATTTATTTGCAAAGTTTAGCAAATATGTTAGAAGGCATTTTCTGACCATGAGTGACAAAGTCACATATACCAGCTGTGCTCCAATTGAAATTAATATCCTAGAAGGATAAGATCAACTGCTATTAAGTCTAAAGATCGCATGAAGAGTGATAGACTTATGGTTCCAAATATAAGTATCCTCGGAAAAGAAAAGGACTATAAATTAATATGGCACCGAGGAAGCAGAGAGTTATAAACAAAAATCTCTCTAGAAGAGATCTAGAGACTTAGACATGAGTAAGAAAGAGATTCAGGTACCTGAGAATCATAATGAAAGGAAATCTCAACAAGTTGAGTCATGTCTAGAATGAAAAGGAACCAAAAAGGCAAATCGACGTCGTAAATATGTTTACATGCAGTGTTGCAGTTGATGATGTTATGGATAAAAATCGAGGATCATAAACCGCGGTTAATAGAAAAGTTTTATTGAAAAGTGTACACTAGGAATTATTGGTTAATCATTGAAAGAAGTAACTATGAAATAGTTTCAGTCTCTTAAAGAGATAATATTTGGAGTTGTAGTCCTTACACTTGAAAGTGTAAAATGAGTGGGACAAAAAAGGATCTTTATGAGAAATAAAGTACATGTAGTAGTACAATGATTCTCATAAATACTTGATATATATTATGAGGAATGCACTCTCATATGGTGGAAGCAACTATGTCAATCCCTTATGAGTTTGAAATAAGAGCAAGACTTGATTCAGTCTATCCAGAAAGTTTTCAAACATTCAAAAGTAGCCCTTAAAGTGATTATATTGCTAGAAGCAATACTTTATAGTTCTCGAGAATATTGTAAAAGCAAGAAAAAGTCTTAATGCCTTTTGACACCTTTGGAGAGAAAAGGGTGAGAGTTTATCTCTATAAGAGAATCATGTGTGTTGATCTTAAAGATCTTATAGTGGGTTGAAAATAGATCGGGAACAATCTAAGAGAAGATCTTAGAGTTGTGTAAATCCGAGATTGAACACTAATTGTAATTGTGTTCAAGAAGTTTTTTTGGCAAACATGAGAATTTTCATTCAAATGAGACCTCAACAAACAAGAGGAGGGAGGGTTCTTACAACATAATTCAAGATAAACATAGAAAGCATGGGGGGACGCTTGTGGGGGTTTGTGCCAGCATGAGACGGTTCAAAAGCATGGGAACAAAACCCTTTAAGCTTTTAGGAACATACCTCATGATTCTAGATGAAGCTATAGCCTGGGAACGCCGGGAATGGGAAACCAGCCGTAACAAAGCAGGTGGGTCATCCCTCACATGGCAATGGAGGTAAATGAATTCCACACAAAACTTGTAATCGGTTTGGTCCTCGAGAAAGTCAACAAACACAAGCTTTCGATCTAATGGTAGTGGGTAATACAGGGGATCAAAGGATTTAAGACAAGGGTTCACACAAGTTGTCGGATCAGGTTCATGGTTATGTTTCCACGAGGTAAGCATCCGGACAAAGTTAGAGAACCGACCCCGACGAACAAAATTAACAAGCAACTCTAAAGCCACCAATGTTCTGCTACCGAGGAGACCTCGACTTGACCAAGCAGAGAAAATCGGTACTAAAGGAATTGAACTTGACTTAAACTTTTTAAGAACAGGACTAGGTAGGGAAGTTCTAACACTAGTCATATATTGTCGAGGGTGGGTCAGCGAAATCACATATTTAAAGGGCAATGGCCAAGCAAACATCGGCAGCAGGTGTTCAAGATAATGAAACGGATGCAACCCGAAGGATAACATACGCAAGTAAGTTAAGGATACCGACCTGGGCCTTAAAGGATGAGAGCGTGGAGCAGTGTTTTTGGTACTGGGCCCAAAGGTGATAACTGGGCCTAAACATGGATGTAGGTCCATTATCGGAAACCCTAGAATCGCATCCAAGCCGGAGGTGGCAATGGAGTGGCGGCGAACTGGCGAGTAGTCATTCCGATTGGAGCCTCTGGGCACCGGTGGGAATAGGCTCGGCGAGAGACTGGAGTACCAGGTCTTCGCGGCGGCAAAAGGTTTGGAGAGGGGCAGGAGTAGCCTCATCTTTCCGGTTTCTCGCGGACATGACCTTCTGATCCAGGGAACAACAATACCGGAGGTGTTCAAGAAGTATGTTCAAGAAAGTTTGAGGACGTAGGCCTTTGCTGAACCTCGTTAAAAGAAAAAATTATATGTGTCTCTTATCACTTTACCACTTACAAGTGGTTCTTGTTATCTGATTTCCGGTATATTTACATACCAAGGAATATATGGAGAAATAATAAGTGATGAAATATTACTCCTGAAAGATGGAGAAATCAGATTGTATAAGATCAGATATTTCATGAAATTTCTTGAGGTTACAGATTTGGCATCTGATGAAAGAGATGTTATCTCAAGATGCTTACATCATCTTACATAGAAAAATGGTCTTGTAGTACCATAATAAGAAGAAGAGTTGAAAGAGAAAGTTTTACAAGGAGAGTATGAATAACTCCTATGTATAAGATGATTGTTTGGAAGATTGTATGTAAAAAAATATTTGGGCTTAAAGTTCAAATATATATTCTATATGAAAGGGGTTCAAATGACTTGAACTCCAATGACCCGAGAGAATATATAATGATCATATGTGTTTTATACACTAAAGCTCTGTTTATAACAGTTAGAAAAGATGATATATATGATCATAATGCATAACCTGAAGATGATGCTTTCAAGGGGAGAAATATGATCATAATTGTGGTTGTACTCTTTTTTCCTTATTATGGTTTTTATCCCAATGGGTTTTTCCTTCAAAGGTTTTTAACGAGACAACAAAGAACACGCGAAAGATAAACACCTCAAAAGGAATATTATGATTCCAATGGTGAAAGACTATCATCTTCAAAGTCTTTGAAATACATTGATGAGATTGTGAGAAACAAAGATAATGATAAAGATGAGTCACTTGCGAGACCCATTACCAATAGAAGAATGGCGATACACGTTTACTACAGATTCGTTCAAGTGAAAATTTGGCAAACCATTTACCAAGGCGTTTCCAACCACTACTTTTAAGAAGCTATTTCATCATATTGGATCGGTCATCTCGAAGATTTCAAGTGATGTACTCATGAGAGGGAGTAAAAGTGCGCTGCACTCTTTTTCTCTTAACCATGGTTTTTCCCACTGGGTTTTCCTGGTAAGGTTTTTAACGAGGCAGCATCTCATATGCGCATTTGGGACTACATTTTTATAATGGTCATCCAAGGGAGAGTGTTATGAATATATCTAGTATTGTATGGATGTCCATTAGTGGACTTGTAAACCCTAATATGTATCCATATATATATGTTATGTCATATCATACATATAAATAATACAAGAGAACAATTCCCTAAACCTCTTGTTCTAACAAGGCGAAATTACTTATTTGAGTAAATCTACAATATACCAATTTCTAGTGGCAAAACTAAACAATCAAAAGCTTAAATTAGTTTTACCTATTGTCCCACTTAGCATGTAACTTATGGATGATGGTCTCTTCATGAGGAGTGATTTGTCTTCTTAAGGTCTGGTCTAAGGTAATTAACCCATCTTAACCTGCAGTTTTGCCATTTCTCTTCAACCCGGTGAGCCTAGCCAGTAGTTCTATCAACCTTCATCGTGAAGACGCACATAATCGATAAAGATGAAACATAGTCTGTACAACACAACACATTAGTTAAAACTTTTTGGCAATAGTAGAGAGTCTTTTTTATAAAAAAGACCATAATGATTCCAGATCGGATTGAGCATGAAGCTAAACTTATTACGTATCTAAATTTAAAATTTTTTAAAGTTTAATATATTTTTTTATTAAATATAATAAATATTTCACTTTTTAAATATTTATTATTTTACAAAGCTATTCTCAAAAATAATAACAATTTAATTTTTTATTCAAAACTTACCACAACATTTATTATTTAAATGACATTGATTTAAAGAATATTTTTCTATAGAAATATCATGCTTTTTTTACTTGATGACACGTTAAACACCATTTTTTCGGCATGTAAAAAGTTGACATGATTTATGTTATAAATTAAGTATTTCAGTTTTTTTTTTGGTAGGATTTTAATTAACGCATCCAAATGACCAGATTACATTCGAAGTATCTATTTTCTCATGCAACTTATCTTTCATCCAATTTTTATACCTCAGCTCCTTTGTTTTACTAAAATCCAAAATATATATGGATGATATTATCCCAATGATGTACCTGGATGAGAAAATGAAGTGTCCTTAATCCCTATATCTTGTCGAATATGTAGGAAGACAGGGCAAACTAGTTGACCCACCACCCTGGTACATTATCCATTTATTTACTACAATTATATATTCTTGTACTCATATAATGTTTGCACACACACAATTATATATTTTTATTTATACTCATATAGTCGTATAATGATTCGATCGAATTTTCTTCTAGAAGCAGGGAAAAAAGGCATCCCAATTACTTAAATTAAGAAAATATTGGGTGTCAAATGGCAACAATGTTCTCTCCTTCCAATTGTTTATGGAGGGTATAGCTTTTATTGTCAATTGTGCATTTTTACACTAATAATAATAATAGAGAAAGCTATGCTTTAAACATTTTTAAGTGAATTGAAAACATAAAAAGTTTGATTTTGTCAAATACGAAAAAAATTCGTGGGATGCAAGCAGATGTACCAGAACATGTTGAAACAAGAGTGATGGTACATGTCAAGAAGAAAAGGAATCTTGTCTGTCTGTCTGTCGTATACTCGTATTTGCTTTAGCAATTTTAATGATCAAATACCACCACAACGTCATTCTTATAGTTTATCAAAAATCCTTAACCCATAGTTTTAGATTTTCAATTATTTCAACCATAAATATAAAATAATTAAATTTTGGGATTATGTGATTGCTGTTTTCTTTTCCTTAACAATTTTCAAATATTTAAACCATATAGACTTACAACTAGAGAATCAAAATGTTCTGTGATATTGTCCATCCAGCCTGGAAAATAATCTCATAAAGTATATTTTTTTTTTTTGCCTTCAAGTTTTCTTAACAATGCTCTAATGTGAGTAATGTCTTTCAATCAAGGCTACAAATTTTCGAATAGCTAGTTTTAGTCCTGTGCACATGAATAATAATATTGTGTTTTACATAATACCATCAAATTTTATATTAATTACGGAGTTGGCTTATGTAATACATAAAAATAGCATTTAAAAAAAAAAAAAAAAACCACAGACGCGTTGATCCTACGTGGCACGGTAAAACGGTGCTGACCGGGCGAATATTTTTATTGGCTTATTGGCCATTGCTAAGCAAATTGTAACGTTAAACTAATCACCCAGATTTAGCCATTAAATAATATCTTTGGGTTTGTAATAATTACAATAAAACCTTTTTAAACAACTGAACTGGTGGGTTCATCAACCACCGAGTCAGCCAACTCGCTACCAGCACTGATCGGTTTCCCAATTCCGTCCGCCGTAACTTCCGAATCCAGAAACACCGACAGTTAACGGCCGTATCCGACTAAGAAGCATCCTCCGACGATCATAGACGGCGCGTTTCTCGGGATCAGAAAGCGTGCAGTACGCCGCGCGGATCTTCATGAAATCGTCGGCCGCCGAAGAGTTACTCCGACTGTTTCCCGCCACGTCGGGATGATAGATCCTGGCTAGTCCTCGGTAAGCCGATTTGATCTCTTGAATCGTCGAGCGGCGGGGATTTCGAGGATCTCGTAGAGAGACGCTGTCGGTTGAAACCGCTGCTGGATTTGGCGTAAATCTTCGGCGGTGCAGGTGTAGGATGCGGTGGTGGTTGCAGAAAGAGACGGCGAGATCCGGGAAACGCGTGACGGTGGTGGGAAAGGAGAGAGCGGCGGTGAAGAAGAAGAAGAGAGGAATGGAGGAGTGAAGAAAGTTGAAGAGGAAGAAGAGAGCATTTTAAAACGACGGCGTTTTGGGTTTCTCTTTGTTTTTCAGTTTCCGATTTGAGTTTGTATGATGCAATGTGTGTGATTTGAGGGAAGGGATGAAGTGATTAGAGAGGTGTATTTATAGGTCTAAGAGGTGTGGTTAATTTAATTAATGTTTGGTTAAGTTTTAAATAATTGCATCTGTGAGTGCAATTTAAATATTCTGTCGGGTTTAGCAAAAACCGAACCGGGTTGAGTTTGGTTTTGGGATAATTGGGGAAAGCTGAGTCAGACGAAAAGGCTTATCCAGTTGGAAATGTTTATTGTAGAAGCGATAAGATTCAACGAACTAAATGTTTGAGCACAGTGGCACTCATCTCATGTAATAATTTGTCTTCTAACCAAAAAAAAAAAATCAATATTTTTTTATGTCATCTATCAAAACTTTAAAACTAACTTTTTCACTTTTTTTTTTTTTGTTTTTCTTCTTGTTTTTGGTAAATCATGAAATTTAAAATCTCCAATCTATGTCTTCCCTGAGTTAAGTAAAAATGACGTTTCATATTTGAAGAAAATAAAGCCTCTTTCCAAAATACATATTTGAAGAAAATAATAGAAGCCAGATATTTTCTTTCAAACTTTATTTTTATATGTTTTTTATATTTATATTTCAATTGTATATACTTTTACTATGAATATTTTAAAAAAATTTCCATGTATTTTAATGATATACATGTACTATATCTAAACTATATAGAATTGTAGGTAGAGATTAAAAGACATTATATATTTTATGAAATGATGTGTATGTGTAAAATATATAACATATTAACATATATATACTTTTATTTTTGTCAACCATATTTGTGTATTTCTTCCTAAAATTAGTATTTGTTATATATAAAAAACCACATTTCATATTAAAAAAACCCGGATAATATAGTTATTTCCCAAAAAAATAAAAAGAGACATCCAAAATAGTTAACTATTGGCTTTTTTTCTCTTTTTTCATTATAGACATCCAAAATTTTAAGAACGATTCGAAACTAATACCAAATGGAAGTAGCTCTAAGAAATCTTTTTGATCAGTTATAACTTATACGATGCATGAACTAGTTTTTTCTTTTCTTTTTTGAATGAGACGTTCTCTCCACTTTTGATAGTCCACTTCACCACTTTCAACATTTCTAAGTTCTCTAACTTCTACCTAAATTGATCATTCAAAGTTCCAAACACCAAAAATATGCATTCAAAACATGGTTTGGCCTTTACTTGTGCCATCTGTCTCACACCCTAATTAATTAATACCCTTTGTTTTTTTGGAAAAAGCCCATATGCAATGCACTTTTCTATTGATGATTATAATTTAGTTTCTTTTTCTTTGTTAATGTATAATTATAAATGCACTTTTTCAAATTGATAATTATAATTTATTAATTTGTAAACACCAAAAAAAGTTTATAAACGTGGGTTATATGGCCTTTGCGTGTTCCATCTCTCTCGTCCGAACTTCCTAATACATAGAACGCGCTAATCTTATCACAATTATGATAACAACAAGCCAATATAACGAATTTATTGATGTCGCTTCTGAACTAATTTTCATTATTATGGTCATAATAATCAGAGTTTTTAGGTTTTCAGTATTTGTCTACAAGATTACATTTTTTTTCACTGAAACATTTTCATTATATAATACAAAGTTGGAATGGGTGCAATACATTTTTAAATTCAAAAGGTGGCGGAAAACAAGATATCCAATTTCCATAAACTTAAATTCAATACACGGGAACACAAGATAAAACACTAAAGCCAAAAAATTAAAGAAGCTCTCAAAATCATCGGGAATGTCGAAAAAGAACATTAGTAGCATAGCTAAATGCTCAAAAGAGACGATGTCATAGGATATACAAATGTAAATAGCACTATAAGAAATATGGGTATTAATAGCAGAAAAGCATAGCCCAGTGCTATATCTAATAAAATTTTTAAAACAAGTCTTTACAATAGCATTTTTAAAACGCTAAACCTATAAATATGTAAGCCGGAACCAAAATAACCCTTTCCGCCAAAACACTTCGTCAAAATTAAGTGAAACTCACTCTTTTCCTTTGTCCAAACCAAACAAAAAACTCACTTTTTTCTCTTATGCACTTAGAAACTTTAGACTCTTTTACCAAAAAAAACTTTAGACTCTGAAAAAAAAACCTTTAACCCTAATCGATTTGTCCAAGCTGATTTTCCTCAAGCTTTTGTTCTGATTTCTAACGCTTCATGACCATGAAACTCTGCAAAACCAAATCGTGACCTTTACTCCTGAAAACCCTAGATCTACATATCTCTGTTTATCTTGTTTCTTATTTAGTCCTCTTTGAAAATCCCTAAATAAATCTCTCTCTCTCTCTCTCTCTCTTTTCATATCAATGGCGGATTTGGATAAACTAGAGAATGGAGGAGGAGGAGGCGGAGGAGCCGTATCGCCGAAATTAGAGACGACAGCGGTGGCGGCGGAGGAGAGGTTGAAGAGGCTAACGGAACTTGAAGGAATCTCTGTGTTGGATTTCGATCTGCTTTGCTCGACGGAGGATAACGATGCGACGAAGGATGTTTACGGCGGCGGCGTTTTGCGGCTTTGCGACGGAGGTACAAAATTTTATGATGAAAAATCTGTTTTGTTGAAGATTTGGCTTAGTGGGATCACTAGACGGCCTTAGGAACAGAATCAGAGATATTGTAGTACAAATAGAGAGAGAGAGAGAGAGAGAGAGAGAGAGAGAGAGAGAGAGAGAGAGAGAGAGATGTCTCTGCCACAACCATGATTTCTACAGGTACATCCGTACATACATACAATAAACCCTCTTATTGTATACTTGTGTTGTTGTCTTGAGTTAGAGCTGATCCCTTTTGTTTTTTTTTTGTTTCTCAGGAAAATCCCAAGAGATTTGACAGTTGGATTTCTTGTTGTGTTTAGGTCTAACTGTATCTGAGAACATGTAGATTTGTCTTAGTCTCTACAAATGGTGAGCTAATAGCTTAATTGATTCTTTCGAAATAGATGAAAGAAGCTGAGAAAGACATCAGATTTTGGACTGAGTTCTGATGTACGTTTGTCTAAGGTGGGAAGGAGCTCCAAGGATGCTAAAATCTGTTTGTAACTGATTAGATCGGGAATACAAAGGTGGTCATTGAACATGGTCCTGTTCCCATTTTTGTCAAACTATTGGCTTCTCAAAGTGATGATGTCAGATGAGCAGGTAAGATATGTGTCAATGGTTTTTGTTCTTGACAGAGTATCTGGTAAACTTGTGTTTGTTTTCAGGAGCAACATGTACTAAAGTTTATTTTCTTGATCTGTTCATGTGTAAGGCTGTTTAGGCATTAGGGAATGTTGCTGGTGATTCTCCGCGGTGCAGAGATCTTGTCCTTGGTCAGGGAGCTTTGATACAAGTGTTGTTCCTTGACTCGTCGAGCTTCTCCAATGAGTTTCAAGTCCCAAGAGTTCATTGTTTTTTGTATAATGAATGTTATCTGTTAGCTGTTAATGAATATTATCAAATTTTATTTTGTTGTAGGCACCCATCAGCATCTGTGTTTATTCATGCGCTTCATAGTATTGGTAACATTCTCACGGGAGATGATCTGCAAACACAGGTATGTTTGTTATTTTACAGTTCTTTTAGAAGTGTGTGACTGTTTGGAGTTTAGACCTTTTGTATAATTTTGCAGAAACTACTACAACTTCAAATGCTAATGGTTAAAGGTAAGATTTTGATTGTTGCTTAGAATCTGTTTAAACTTTGATTTCGTTGTTGTGCTTCTGTTGGATCACAATTCGTACTTATTTGGTGTTTCCGTTGCAGCAAGCAGACCATGGAGATGAACAATCAACAATGGAGGTTGTTGGCATGAAGAGAGAGACGGACACACGTTCTCTGCTTGTGTGGTTAGTGTTTCGATACATGAATCTATTTTTGTTTTCTTTATGTAGGTTATAACTTACAAAGGTTTTGGTGCGGCTACTCAATATTGTTATAATAGACCAACAAGAGCAGAGATTGTGAGGGGATAAGTGGTGGAGCACATTGAGAGATACGTCAGCGTAGATTTAGTAACTTGGCTAAGGCATTTGAAGACAACAAGAAGAGTCTTTAGGTTCATGTTTTTTTTTATTGTGGCACTTGTAATGTTAGGTTAAGACTTGATTTGAGACTTGTAATGTTAGTGTATTGTAGTTGGAAATGCTCAAGATGATATGTATTGTATTTTGAGGTTTCTATAAAGTTTGATTTATATATTAATTTTTTTTGCAAAAGCTGTATATATATATATATATATTATGGATATTGAGCATTATCAGGGTGGCTTGAAAATATATAATAACAACTGACAAAATCATAGTACAAATATTTCGCTAATATTAATTATAATATGGTAAATAAAAAACACTACTAATAAATTTAATATAGCAACAAGATAGCGCTATTATAGGGAGACAATTAATAGCATAGAGAAAAAACGTTATTGTATGTGTCTTATCTAAGATAGCATCGGCAAAGACATCATTTACGAAATCGTTATCAAAACGATATAATAGCGTTTTTCGTGTGCTAAGAATATGCATATTTCTTGTAGTGTGGAGGAGAGCCAAGGATAGATGTCACCACGAAAACTTAACCCAACTGAAAACGAATACCTCAAACAAAGACTTAACCCAGCTGAAAATGAATACCTCAACAACTACATCGAGCTGTTGTATCTTTTCCTAAAACACAATGAGGGTTCTTACTATCACTCGCGGAGGGAGAGAAGGATCATGTGTGTCATATGACACCCATGAATTTTTTTTCTTTTTCATATTAGCTTTTGTTAAAATAAGTAATTTATCCTTGTTGAAGAAACATATTGTTTTATTGACACCCCTCTTAAATTTTATTGACACCCATTACTCAGTTTTCTGGCTCCACCACTGCTTACTATGCACAACTTAACATAGAAATGACTTATATGGAGCATTCATATATTATTTCATAACACATCCAAATCAACGGTTTATGAAGTCATCATTCATCAAGACCCTAATGATTTATTTATGAAGTCAACATTTTTTTTGATTTAATCGAGTTGGGGATTAAAACGGTACAAAGTTCATGAACTTTTTAACATTTTTTGATTAATTATCAAACAATGTCGTTTACTATGGGCCTGACTGGTTCTCTCGCTACCACTCGCAAACGCTGCGTTTGTGGGTGGTAGCGGTTGCTAGTGGTACCAATTATACAAACCGCTCCCAATCGCTCCAAATCGCTCCCAATCGCTCCAAACCATTGAATTCCAAAAGCTGCTTCTCGCAAGCGTTTGCGGTTGCAGACGATTGCGGTTGGAATTTTTTTTTTAACTTGAAACAAATCAATGATAATGAAATATTTTTTTTTATATATCTTTTATCTAACTATTTTATTCATTAAAGATTGGAGAAAATGAAGTACGAATACGATTGAGAATATTAAAAAATACACAATTTGAAGAAAATAAGATTTCAATTAACAATAACCCAGAACACTTGATGTAAATTTAATGGCACCTCGCACATATGTTCAAAAAAATCTAAATAAATATAACATTTCATCAGAAATTTTAAAAAAATATAAAAACAAATCACGAGTCTTCTCAACTCTCGTTTGATCATTACTACCGATGCAACTACTGCCCCACGGAACTTATTTAAAAGGAAGATCTACGATCTAAAACATATGTTTTGTCATTTATCAAATTACTTGATTAAAGTTTTGGTAAAAAGCCAAATGTATAAAGTAATAAGTATTTCAATATGAAATTTATTTGTTTTTTCAATAATTATTTTTGTATTTTCTTAATGAATTTTAATTATAAATCAAGTTTAAATTTTTTTTGGTATTTTTAAACATTTATATAATTATATATTACATTTATTATGTTTTAACCGTTATTGCACCCGCTGGTCAACCAGTCGTAAACTCCCGCAAACGCACCCATTTTAAAACGCTAAACCAGTCATTCAAAAATGCTTAATAACGCTTGAAACCGCAACCACCCGCTTTCACAATCTCTCGCAAATGCTGCGGTTGAACCAGTCGGGCCCTATAACGGACATTTAACACTGTAAACGGTTTTGTATGTCTACTACTTAACGACATGGTTTAGAAGGCCTAGTCAACAAAACTTTAACATTTATGTATAATTTGATCAACATTTCCAAAGTAGAAGATTTAAACGTCCTAGAGTTGAAATTTTATGATATTTTTCTCTATAATATTTCATACCACATGCATCATAATTCACAAACCCATGTTTCACACTCTGATTAATCATCAGGTATACACAATACAAAAACTCATATCACTAAATTGTGGCTAATTGACTATATGTATATCACTTTCTTTGACACTGTTTATAAGAAAAAATATGTTACAACAACACATGAAAACAATGCAGTTCCAGTTACTTTTTTTTTTCTACGTAAGGGATCCAAAAAAAGGGATCCAAAAAAATTCCGACTAATTTTCAGATTTGATTCTTTTGTTCCAAGATATCGCAGATTTGCTTAGACCTTGCGAGTAATAAGGTAACCAGGAGGGCTTCTAACATTTCTTGATTTGATACTTGCAGTTCTCAAGAGTCTACGAAACTCATGGAGACTGATTTTACCATCATTGTCTATGTCTGCTTCTTCAAGTAGTGGCTCAATGGACCCTTTCAAGCCAGTGTGCTGCAAAAACAAATATCCATTTTAATAATGTAAGAAGCCTAGTTGATGTAATAATGAAACTATGAGGCCTTAAGAATTGAAAGTTCTTGTTTGCACAATAAAAAAAGAAGCCTAGTTGATGTAATAATGTGACATTAGTGGATTAGGAAGCATGTAATAGGGGGTGTATATATACCATTCGAAGCTCCTCTGCTGTTATATATCCATCTCCATCTATGTCGAATTTTTCAAATGCTGCTCTTGATCTCTGTTGCCACTTTTCAGAATCATGTTCCTCTAATTGATTTACGTGTAGCGCAGCGGCAACAAACTCAGAGAAATCAACAAATCCATCTGTGTTGCTATCAATCTGTAGACAGTAAAAACACAATTAAGAGAATTTAGATTAAAGAGTCTCATCATCATTCATAATAACTTTAATTTATATATATATATATATATACCGCTTGAAGAATCTCGGCGACTCGTGCATCCTTAAGCTTCCAAGGATGATCTTTCGCAAGAGCCTATGGAAACAAGAATGAGTTGGTGTCAAGTATAGCATTTCGCTGGTTCATTTTTTCTAGTGATTGAGTTTTTTTTGTACTTTACCTGCCTCATCTCTTCAAGGCTAATGGCGCCATTCTTGTCAACGTCAATCGCATCAAACTGGTCTCTAAGATCAGCCAACTCTTCTTCATCAAGCGTAGTTGCTAGAGCCTAGACTCAAAAAACACAACTCAGGTTAACAACACATCAAAACCACAAACGAAACACAAATCTTTTCTTTTATTAGTGTTACCCTTAGAGCGAATTGCTTGAGGCGGCTAAATTTCACAAACTGTCGCATGTTATTGAGAACAGATATGTCTATAGGAATCTCAGATGCATCTCCTCCTTCTCTAACCCATGGATGTGCTGCAACCAAAACACACGTATATATAATAAGAACAAATAAAATTAATCAAAAATGGCGTTACACTGGTTACAAAGTTCTTACATAGCGCCTGTGCAGCTGTTAACCGCGCTCTCGGGTCTTTTACTAACAACTTCTTGACAAAATCTTTGGCGCTGTTGCTAATCATTGGCCACGGTTTTCTTCTAAAATCAGGTTTGTTCTTCAAGACCTATGTATATAATTTACAAATTAACATATCTTCATGATTAGAGATTTTTATGATGTCTAATGAATATTTTTCCTTAGGGAAACTACACAAACCTCCTTGAAGATACCATCTTCAGTCTTATCCCAGAATGGTCGTCTCCCGCAGAGAAGAATGTAACTGATTACACCAATACTCCACACATCTGATTCGGGTCCTGACCTGCGTTTCAACACTTCAGGTGCTACGTAGTACGCGCTCCCAACGATATCATGAAACTTTTTGCCTACATTGTATCAAAATTATTATGTGTTTAGCTAGATGAAAGAATTGGTATGTGAAGACTCACTTTGCATAATTTTGCAACTAACCTGGTTTTATGAAGTCTGATAAACCGAAATCTGTAGCCTTTAAAGCCGAATCTTCATCAGTCGATTTGAACAGAAAATTCTGTTTAAAGAAGATGATTAGTAAGACAAAAATGAACTACACGTAACACATTCAGAACATAATGATGATATGAATTTGTAATTAACTACCTCTGGTTTCATATCTCGGTGAACCAAACCGCGCAAATGACACTCAGCCGCAACTTTGAGCATCTGTCTCACTACCACGGCCGCATCTTTCTCGCTATAACGGCTATCTTTCCTGAAAACAAGCAACAAACAATAGCTTAAGACTCAACGTAATAAGACTCCGCAACACATATAAACATATCACTATGGTGATTACCTGGCTAATATCCGATCAAGTAATTCACCTCCCTCGCATAGCCTGAAGAACAAATATATCATCAACGGAACAAACTAATCAGCAACATAGGAGACAACAATGTTTGCCCTTTTCTTTTTCTTGTATCACAAGAAAGAAGATGATCCTGAAATAGAATTAAACATAGTCTAAAGGAAGGGCTTTACACTTACTCCATGACTATATAAACAGAGTTCTTGTCTTCAAAGGCATTATAAAACCGAACCACATTTTCATGACCAGTTAAAGCTTGTAGTATCTTCACCTCTCTCTTTACATCTTCCACAGCTATCGGAATTTGCATCTGCCCCAACCCAAAATTCAAGAAATGCAAGAATCCAATACTTTAATAAGGATAACAATAAAAAAATATTTCTAAAATCTAAAATAATATTTAAAATAAAATATAGTTCTATGATTAGAAAAGAGAGAATCTTCAAGAATGATTGAATCATGATGATAATAACCTTGGCCTTATCGATCTTCTTGACGGCGACACGATCACCGGTCTTTTTATCGGTGGCGACATATGTATAACCAAATTGGCCATGTCCAAGCAATTTCCCAATGGTGTAACGATGATCAAAATCTTTAGCGTAACCAAAGTCAATACGTTTACCGTAAGGGATCGCTTCTCCATGTCTCTTGTTATTATTGCTAATAACTTTATCTCTCCCTCTCCCGTGCGGTGGCGTTTGCCGCGTCGGCGTTTTCTTAGCCGTTGCATTGCGTCGCGGCTGCGTCCTATGATCCTTCTGGATCGTAACGGCCATGAAAGAACATGGTGTTTGAGGCGGTCTGTGTTTGACCACCGTGAGAGGAGGATGATGTGGGACGGGGTTCCGACCGCTGCGGTTGTGGCCGGAGCCTTTAGCGGCGGAGGAGAAACAGAGACCCATATAGTTTATTTATAGGATTTTACGGTTTCTTTGACCCTACGCAATGAGGATGTTTTCTTAGGGGGAGGTTTTGTTGGCATTAATGAATGGGAAAATGAGGTTGCCATCGAAACAGCATTGCCAGAGAGAAATGTAGAGAGAGAGAGACATGGGAGACATTAGACATAGAAGCTTCGATATGCGTTGGTCAAGAAATTAGACTTTTCTTTGGACATCAAATATATTAAATTTTTCAACATGTAATTTTGTTTTTTGGAAAAACTAAGAAATTTCAGGTTATAAAATGAGAATTTAAGGTCTATAAATTTTAGGTTGCAAATGTCAAAAATTGAGAATTTTAGGTTAAAGTATTTTGAAACTATACTAGTTTAGTTTTGATATTTTAATCAATTGATAACTAGGCAAATAATCGAAACTATATCAATAGATTAAGTACCCAACAAAAAGAAAAATAAAATCGTGGTACTTTGATGCTTGAGCAGCTCGTGATACTCGGTGACTCCACTTGTTGTTTAATATGGAGTAACGAATTTGAGTTCTGTTTCTAAATTTGCAAAAAGTTTAAATTGAAGAGATTAGTTTATTTGATATGTTTCTAATGGCAATTTAATGAGTATGTTTGGTTCGGTTCCTTAGAATAATCTCGTTTATGTGTAAGCTTTTTTACTTTGGTTTTCTTTTCTTTTTTTGGTCTTTTGACCAAATATATTATATGAGACAAAATTAAAAGTAGCATTTTTTCAGCTCTAGAATTTCTAAAGACAATTTAAAATTTCAAGATTTGCAGAGTAAAATAAAGTGATACATGAGGAGAAGAGTAAAATCAAACTTGCTAGTTGTCATCATTATAAGTCTGTCTATCAATATAAGAAGCTTCTGCACGAGCCTCCTCCAACTTTGCTGAGAGCTCTTTCATGAAAGGTGTGCTTGTTCCGTGGCTGATCCGCAGAACGTCAAATGCCTTAGTCAGTGAACTCACCGCCTCTTTGGTTTCCCCCAGCAACCTGAAACATAACAATTATTATGCTTTTTATCCGCAGAATATGATAGAAACAAAACACCAAGTTATTGCACTCAGACTCAGATTAACATAGAGAGTTAATATGGACAATAATTTCCTACAGGCACACTATAAAACAGTAGTGTTTGTATCCACACTTACGCAGGGATTCAAACTTAGGGATATCCAATTTCGTACCACCAAGCCAACCTCTTTTGGTAAATACGGAATGTTGCATCTAGGTCTACCCATATACATATTACTCTGAGGTCCTAATCGGAAGTCACAGTAGAGTAAAAGTCTCAAGCCACTATGGTAATGTAAAAGTAACTGGGAACATGTAATGGAATGCTTGCTTCAATAGTTTAGGAACAACACTTATTTGGCCCTATCGATATTACAGGAGAATTAAATCGACGTGATATAGATCACAATTGTGTCTTCCAATTCAATTTCAGTCTCTGCAGCTCAAAATCTAATCCAGGTAATACAGTAAACTACAGAAAGGATAAAAGACGTTTTTATATACCATTCGAGTTTTCCCTGGGTATAGAACTGCAGTCCAATCAAAGGATGGGTTGCTGGATATACTCCTGCAAATTTATAAACAAAGTAAGCACAAGTAATATAACCACCAAAAGAATTTGAATGATTCTACGATTACTGTTAGCTGTTTTTGTTAAAGGAATAATTAGCAGCCATTAGTACTAGTACAGTTGGTTTCTGATACTGTAGGCAATTAAGTTCGTACAGTAATTATAAGAAAACTCTTGAGAGCTTCGAAGGTACGTTCAAAATATAATTCCCACACCAAGATCTATATACTAGAAGTCCAAAAGAAAAAGAAAAATATTGATAAAACTTTCTGTGTCAAGAAGATTAAGTAGACATACTTTGGTAAACAGGGACTATTAGCCTGCAGTAATTCAAAGCTTCTCTCCAGCTTTCTACATCCATTAGCATCTGCAAAAGAATGCGTAACAGCAAGCTTTGAGACACCACATTTGTATCTTCTTTCCAGAACTCTGTATAACTTCCAAAAATCCAAAACCTTCTTTCTAAAACAAACGTACCTTGAGAAGTTTTTCACGGGTTCTCATTAAAGTAATGGAGAAAGAATTGTAAAGCGTCACTTGTAGTTTCTCAATTGTCTTATATAGTTCAATAGCGCCTTGTTTATCTGCAAATGGTCAAAGATTCTCTCAGACAACTTGCAACACAGCTCAATGTAACCAAGATCAGTTAATCTTGTTCAGGCATATAAATGCAGATATTGGAGGAAGCAAAACAGGCAAAAGATTACTTTCTGCAGAAGGAGATGCAGGAGCATTCTCTGAAACTCTTTTGACCTCACTTGCTAACTTTTTAACCTCTTCCTTGCTCCTAAGAAGCAAGCATTTCTGGCAAACAAAGCCTTTTTCTTCTGCAAAAGTAAACAAATGAGGATTAGAAAGGGATCAAGAATGTTCTCAGACACACAAACTACGTAGTTAATTTTTAACATACCAGGATCACGGAGTAAGAAACCAGTGCATTTCTCATCGGCACACCGATAACCTTCCAATATTGCACTTTCTTCAATATCATGAGGTTTTCCCTTAGATACGAAAAATTAGGGTACATGTTGTAAGAAATCTATATTGAGTGGTCAAGTGCAAACTCCATTTGTAAATAAGTGGGAGGATTAATGACTACTTACAAAGTTATTGCAACGAGCACACTGACAGTGGAAGAGGTATTGTTCTTTTAAAGACTTCTGCCGAGTCAGAGTGCTTCCAGCGGTTTCAATATAGCTGATAGTTATCTGACCAAAGGCAAAGGATCTAACAGCTATATGTCAGTGTTCTACTAGCATATACGAAAGACTCAAGATGAAACAAAGCAGAAACTACCTCTGAATCCTTTGGTATCTTATCTATCGCCCGGACAACAGCCATCTGCTCCTCAAACACTAAAATCGCATTGGGAGAGCAGCTACAGAGCAAAAGATTTAGGCAGGAAACAAAGTGATTAAAGAACACAAAGAAAACAGACTAGTGAAGCATTTACCTGTGATTTATGATGGAGACAAAGGGAAACAATCCTATCCCTTGAGGTCTCAATTCGCTATCACAAATGGTATGAGCATTGCATGAAAACTGTGTTCAGTAGAAATGAAAGTGGCTTAAGTATATCCCTGAACAACATTCAGGTAAAGACTCATACAAAAAGTTATCCCAGTTGTCCCACCGGATACTTGATACTCCTCAAATAAAACGAGGCCAATCTCTAGTTCTCAACTAAAACACTTTGACCAATCTCTTTTGATTCGTAATAGTATTTTCATGAGTATTTGGATGCAAAGTCATATCATCATCAACCTATCTGTATAATACGAAAAGGATAACTACCAACTGCAGCTTGCAGGAAGCCAGCTCAGTCTTTTTCAAGCAAAAACTTGAAGAATAGAAAGAAAGAAAAAGTGCTGGTGTAGAACCTTTGAAAAGTTCTCGGCGATCTCTCTTAGGTCAACACTAGGTAATTGAAGAATCAAGTTCACAAGATTAGCCATCTGTGCATACAACAACATCTGCTTTTCATCAATCTCAGACATGTCTACCAAATGCAAGGTTAAAGACTACAAATTTCCAGGGGTAAAGAGATTATCATTCATCAATATCACAAAACTATAAAACCCAAAATAGAGAGGATACGGGACACCAAAGCCTCCACCAAACTATAATTGTCAGTTGTTGTAACTGGCAGGACCTGGACAAGATAAATACGTAAAGAAATTAGGATACATAGACTGCTATCAAACATGTATACAAATGAATGAGCTATCAAAGGTGAATGCAAGTAACAGAAAAGAGTCATAGCTGATGATAATAATAACCTTTTCATTTTGCAAATTCCTCTTGATGTAAAGTTTGACCATCAGACGTATCGTAGGAGTAACAAACTTCCGTTTCTCTTTGTCAAGCGTAGAGAGAGCTTTGCATTCATGGCGATGCAACTTCCACTCTGACTTCTGAAAAAAATCAAAACAACCTAAAACGAATCAATCATCAACTGAATAGAGGACTTAAAACAAATATCAAAACAAAACATCAACTAAAATAAAACCTGGCAAGAGCTCCCACAGTACCAAACAACTTGACAACCAGAACATCTCTTAAGGTTATTATCATTGGTCTTGAAACATCCATCACATCTTGATTCCGAGGAGGACGATGTATTATTATTATTATTATTCGGAACACAAATATATGGCTTTTGGCTTAGAATCACTTCGCCTTTTAAGAAAACACACACAAAAATTAGTAAAAAAAGCGGTTGGTCGATTGAAACCCTAAATAATAAACCCTAGGGACTGGGAGAGAGAGATAGAGATGAACCTGGACGAAAACCTCTGGTAGCGAAAAGAGAGCGGCCTTTCTGTGGAAGATTCAAAACGCTTAAGCAGCGATCTTCCAGAAACCTCTCCAAATCCGCCATTAGTGAAGCTTCCTCCATTGGAACACTTTAACGAGAGGTTTCGAGAGAGATCAACGGTAACTTTGAACCAATCAATTCTGAAATTTAGGGGTCAATTTTTGTTTCAGCCTCACCCCCGGACCGCCAGATTCTTTGTTCTTCCGGGTTTTGGCGGAGATTTTATTAGATTGCATTTACATCCCTTTTCGAATTTATACAATTTTCCACAATTTGACAGAGATTTTAATAGTTGCATTTACATCCCTTTTTCGAATTTATACAATTTTCACAATTTGACGGAGATTTTATTATTTACATTTAGACCCATTTTTCTTTTGTTTTAGAGATTTGGAAAAATCTGGTAAGAAGTTATTTGTGATTATATTGGAGAAATTACAGAGACTTTGGTACATATAGCTGCATATGTAATATTGAGTTTTAATAATTTTGTGTAATGTCTTTTTTTTTTTTTTTTTTTTTTTTTTTTTTTTTTTTTTCATTTTTTTTTCAACAAAGAACAAGGTTGGCTCAAAAGAGACACTCCGCAGGGACATTGTTTACATAGGTAACTAAATGCGGAACCGTGCGGACTCTCCGCGCTAGATTATCCGCTTTACCATTATGAGCTCGTGGGACGTAGACTAACGAGAAAGAAGCAAACTCCTCCTTGTCTGCATGTATGTCCTCCAAATAAGGCATAAAAGCTGGCCACTCTGCAGGTGAAGACACCATCTTCACTAAGTCGGAGCAGTCGGTGAGAAAGATTACAGATTGATTATCCGCCCCAATCATACATCGCATAGCCCAGACAAGGGCTTCGATCTCGGCATGAAGAGGGGAAAGGCTACGATGAAGGTTGGCTGCTCCCATAGTGGGGGCGTCACCCTAGGGCGACGTACAAAACCATCCTCTACCTGCATAACAATACGTTTCTTTCCAAGAACCATCAACAAAACAAATATAACTCGAAAGAGACCTAGGAACCCCTACTCCTCGGCTTCCGCCGGGAACACCTGTGCCAGGATTTTCTGGGACTAAAACCATGTCCTCTGACTGAGCCAGAGCCCATGTTTTTGCCTCATCCTCTGCTATCCGTAGGATCGCAAGAGGATTCGAATCCAGATTACTGAAAAGTTTATCACTGGGGGCTTTCCAAATAAACCATAGGATCTAGGGAAAAACCGCATGTGTTGGAACAGCTGTAAACCTCCAAAAAAGGAAATCCATATTCGTGTAAACTGACTCCGAAGGAAAATAACCCAGGCCCGTCGGAAACTGCGACAAAGCCCAAACCTGTTTGGCCGGTGGGCATTTGAAGAGGGTGTGATTTATCGTCTCCTCCTGAAGTCCACAAAGCCAACACATAGCATCACCACATATTCCCCGTTTCCGCAGATTAGCTGTAACTGCCACACAACCCGAAAGGACTTGCCACAAAAAATGACGAAGCTTTGGTGGACACCTAATTTTCCACACAAACGCCCGTAGAGGTGCGATGTCCGGACCAAATACTGTCGGTTCAGTGGAAGCTGACATATTTGAACGGAGAACGTGATAACCTGATTTCACCGAATATTTACCAGATGTAGTAAAATGTCATCCCAGCAAGTCCGGTTTATCCGGTGGGCGTAGAGGAATGGCAGAAATTATAGCAACATCTTCCGGTACAAACGTAGCCGTAAGCTGAGCCATATCACAGGTGTTAGAACTCCTGGTAATAAGATTTGAAACTCGAAGTAGAGGATCATAAGACAACCCTGCACTTAGTGCTGGTCTCGGGGATTGAGCAGGGATCCTAGGATCAGTCCATACAGAGATGGAAGCCCCTGATCCTACTCGTTTAATTAGTCTTTTGTTTACCAGAGAGCAAGCAGAAACTATACTCCGCCACCCATAAGACGGCGAGTAAGATTTAATTGGATCCAACGGATCGGAATGCCGATAGTAGCGACCTTTAAAAACCCGTGCAAAAAGAGAATCTGGAACCGTAATCAGTCGCCAAAGCTGTTTGGCAAGCAGAGCCGTGTTATAGTCATCTAAACACCTGAAACCGAGTCCCCCCTCATTTTTGCTGCAACACAGTTTATCCCAGGCAATCCAGTGCAGACCCCTCGATTGCCCAGACGAACTCCACCAAAAGTTCGAGATAGCGCCTAGTTAATTTCCTCGTAACTGTTTTTGGCAGCCTAAAATATGTCATCACAAAGGTTGGGACTGCCGTAGCTACGAATTTAATCATTACCTCCTTGCCCCCTTTAGATAACAACCGAGCGGGCCAACCACTAGCCCGTGCCTGCAGCTTATCCTGAACAAACGATAAAATCTTCGTCTTAGATCCACCTAAACTCTCCGGGATGCCTAAATACGAACTCATCCCACCCAGATTTGTTATGCCCAAAACTCTCTTTAATTCCTCCCTAAGTCCGCCTTCCACTGTATGTCCAAATTGGACAGAGGATTTCTGGAAATTGTTTTGCTGACCAGAAACCCTTTCATACTGCTTAAGAATCCGCAACACCACCTCACATTGCTCCCTTGTAGCCCGACAGAAGAACAAACTATCATCCGCAAATAACAAATGAGAAATAGCAGGACATGCAGTGGAGACCCTTATACCAGTGATAAGCTTCGCCTCTTCTGCTCGCTGAAAGTGAGCAATAAGCACCTCCGTACACAGAATAAAAAGATAGGGCAAAAGGGGATCCCTTGTCGCAACCCCCGTTGAGGAATAATGGACCCGTGTGGATGGCCATTAATCAAGACCCTGTACTGCACCGATGTCACACACCATATGATCCACGATATCCATTTCTAACAAAAACCAAACTTCCTGAGCAGATGTTCGACAAAATGTCATTCACACCCGATCATAACCCTTACTCATATCCGTCTTGATAGCCATAAATTTTGTGTAGTGTATTTGTGATAAAACTATTTGAAGTTAATGAAGCCTGATTTTTGCCGGACCCCTTTTCTTATTTTATTTACTCTTTTCAACTTCGTTTGTCACTGAAAACAACTGATTGCATTTGGAGTCATCAATTCCGAATTATGCAGAAGCTTACGGTTACGATTGAAGGGTTATTTGATGCATGATATGATATTAAAGATTTAGAGGGTTCAAAAATATAATTTATAGTACAGGAAAATGTTGCACAAAGGCGAGCGACCAAAAGGAGTGATAAAATTACATAAAGGTTACATATTTACAACCCTAATGAATAATGTTAGCTTCCATTAAATTAAAAAAGCCACTGAAAACTTAATTGTAAAGTATTTTGAAGTTAGAACCAAGGGTGCCATGTTGGATCCATCATACATAAGTTGCGAGGCGACAAGGCTGCCTCCACCAACTCGTTCACACCTCTTTGCACTGACTGCGGCGGCTCAACCGTGTTCTCATCCTATACAAAACAAAACCTATCAATATGTTTGATCTTACGATGATGATGATAAACATGATTAGTATGATGATGATGCTGTATGTACCTCTTCTGAAAAGTACTGTGGGGCTATTCCTCTGATCCGGCCAATGACATCTTCCACATTGGCGTTAACTTTGTGCTTCAGCTCCGCTGAGTTCAGTGTAGCAATTCCTCCAACAGGAGGAATCGGCACACCAAGAGGTCTTCTTCCAAACCAGGACAGCAATTCATCACGGAAGAACATAGCAAGCTGATACCGTAGATGTTCGTTTTGCTGAAAATTTGCAAGACAATAGAGAAACAGAGATCAATCAATGGGCTTGTTGCATCCTTAAGTTTTTGTATATATATATATTTTGAATTATCCCTTTACCTTGGAGGAGATTACTGCTTGAGCTGCTGAACACATGGATGACATGAGGAGACCTTCGACCCCAAACTGAGAGAAGAATGCTTGCATGTTCCTTGTGAGGCGGAAAGGCACGGGTTCGTTAAATTCTATCATCCCGTTGGCGTCATAAGCAGGGTGAAAATCTGTCTGGAACATTTTCCCAGTGTTTTTTGCAAACAAGACCTTGTTCGGGGACCTCCCACCGATTTGTAGCATGAAGGACATGAAACTGGAGACAGCTAGCTGGACTGCAAATTGTTTCTTGAAAGCCCACATATGGCTTCCGCTCATCAACGTCTTGTTCATGTACTGAGAGAAGATACTGTCATTGACCAAAGTTTTTGTGATGTCTATATAAGCCTGCAGACGAAGATCTCCTATTGCCTCTGCTGAAATTTGCCCTGATATAGCTTGATTAAGTTGCTCCTTAAAGTGGGTAATTGGAAGATCTGCCTCCCGGTCATTTCGTGCACAGTGATTCTCATAGACCTCAAGGAAAGTGTTGTACATGAGATCATCCTCAACCATCCGGACCTGAAACCAAATATTTTTGTTAAAACCAATACTCGTCCAATGGAACATCAAATCTGAATTCAAGGTATAAAAATCACCTGAGACCAGACAGGAATGATGATTGGAGTGTGAATTCCAATGTGTCGCCGTCTTGATTCTTTATGCTTATCAAACATTTGATTCATTACACGGAAAAGCTGCAAGATGCGTTCATCACTTCTAGCATTAGGCGTCAATGATGTCTGGACTATAAAGTGCTTTTGCGAGCCATCAGAGCCAATCAGAGTCAACCGCCTGAAGCTGCTTCCATGCCTTCGAACGATAGGAACGTCTGCTCCAACCCTATCCAACTTTACTGTATGATCAGGTGCGACTTCCTGTTTAATTGCACATAGTTATTTTAACAATCAGATAGGGAAAAATGTTCCAATTGAAGTCTAAATTAAAAGCAAGGGAATTCTACCTGGTCAGCAAAGTACTGCCCTGGTATCTCCACATCAACAACACTGAAGTCACGCAAAACCCTGCTCTCATCTTCCAATCTTAACACAGCCGGAAACCTATCTTCAACATTGCTCTGAAGAATATTTTTCCACTTTTTCAGTCGCGCCGTCAGCTCAGCGAGTGTGTCTGGAAATGTAGATGTACTTTCCGGATCAAGGTGACGCTCAAAATCCTGTTTGTACTCTTTCACAAATTCGACATGCTTGGTTACAGCATCTGCTGAGAAACAAGCTCTGCAGACACCCGACAGCTCTTTTTTGAGTGGTTGGGGAACCTCGGCAGTGGTAGCAGTTGGATACTTGTAACAACGATGCAACAGAGCATTCACAACCGCCAGCAGTCTTTCTTCCGGTAATGTAACAAATCTTGAACCTATTTCTGTGAGAAGAACCTGAAAAAGAAGATTACTTGCTTAGATCATCCAACCAAAACACTGCTTGGTTGAGTAAGAATCAAAACCGAAGCTAAATCCTTCTTCTCAATAGTGTGTTGCATATTCCTCTGACTTATCCTTACTATGAAAATTTGCATGTGTTTAGAGCAATTTTAATGAATATGGTAGATATATAGGAAAAAAGTATCACCTCGAGTTCACTGGCTAAATTGTTATGTTTACCCCTAAGAGCTTCCATGATATCTTTAGCAGCGTCAAAAGCTCCCGCTGCAGAGATTGCTAGGGATGCAACATTCCGCCTCGCTGTGTTTTCATTGTTATCATTGATACCGGAGCTGCTTTGGTGCATCGGTTGATCACTCCCGGTATGGACATTATTTTCCGCAGTGGAGCGGTCACTATCTTGCCCATGTGCATTACCACTGTCATGTGTTCCACTGGGCCCGCTAATTTGACTGCCTTGATGGATTTGAGTTTCCGATGGTATATTGCTTCCACCGTGACCTGCACTTGCACCAGAGGCATTTTGCTGCATTCTTTGAGCCAAAACCAATCTGCCAAGTTCGGATTTATTTACTGCATCACGTCGTTCCAGCAAGTATGTGCGCAACCAGTAATAGAGGGCCTGAAACAGAAAATCGCCACATACTCAGATAAAATGATGATAATGCACGAATTAGTCATAAACGCTAAAGGTAAATTACCTGTGGGAAAACTGCAGCAATTTTCAATAAAACCAATTTGCAATGGGGTGCTTCTGTTCTTTGTAGGGAAAGTAACAGCTGTGGGATCCAAGAAAGCCATACCCAGTGAGGAACTTGCTCTAAGTGTTTATCAAACACTCTGCCAACAGGCTCATTCACTGTATCAAAGCTAAGAAGATAAAGAACACGAGCTATATGACTTCTGGAATTGGAAACTCCAAATCTTATACCCTGAAGAAAGCAACTGACAGCATATTCAAGCCATATTTCTTCTTGTGTTTCTTGGTATGCCTACAAAAGTGAGTAAAATATAAGTACAAGTAATAGAAAATTTAGGGGAATGTTAACAGCCATATAAGAAACAGAACATAGTCACAAGACATACCATATCACAATAGCTTCCCCAGCTTATCCATCCTTTGGGTAAATTCTTGAACAGGGTGATAGCATTGGAATATGCAATATTAGCACTTTCGGTGTCATTTAATTTCAAATGAAAATCCCCCTTCAGACGAAATATCTCTGCTTTGATTTTATCTGGAAAATACTCCAAATTTGTGCTATTGATCAGATTAAGACCACTAGCACGCTCTCCCTTCATTTCCAGATATGCTTTTGCTTGCTCTCTAATTTTTACAAAAGCTTCCTGCACTCACACATCCAAAAACAAAAGATTAAGAAGATACCTTCATAAAACTAACACTATTTCAAGCTAATCAAACAAAAAGAGAGAAAAGAAAACAATGAAAAAAAACACTTTGAGACAACGAAAAAAAAGCCCTAGTTTAGAGAGTATTGCACTTGACGATTTTCGAGAAATGTACCTGTACTTCCATAGTTGAGTGTCCATACATTTTTTCAAGAATCTGAACACAAACATCATAAAGCCCTTGTTTCCGAGCTATCCTGGCAAGCTTATTGACATTCCATGCTTTGTCACGAAAACCAAGGTGATGAAGTGGAGAATTTGAGGTAGCAAAGTCCTTAAATGCATCAATAACAACATTATACATTTCATTCCTCCACTGTAGCATATCGTACCAGACTGTCATATTATCCCATTCATTTGGAGTCCTCAGCCTCCAAGTCTCAAGAATATCCTTCAGATCTGCATAACGATTTCCAAGCCCACCAACTGCAACATTTCCTGTGCCTTTACTCCCATTTGCGATGTCAACATGAATTCTAGCAGACTCCTGAACCTCAACTAGTTGTTGGAATTGCTGCAATAGAGGCACTCTAGCATGAACAGACATTTCAGGCAACTGCCACCACTGTTCCAAGGCAAGATCAACGCCTTTCCCCACTGTGTTTTCGGCATCTCCAACACCATTTGAATTTCTGTCATGAAGGGCAAAATAAGATTGAACCAAACGAAGCTTTGGAGTCTCTTCCACTTGTGCCTTTGGTATAACGTGATCCTTCAAATATGCCCAATCGGGTAATTTCCAAAGACTATCAAGCAGTATTTCATAATTCTCAATGCTTTTTCCAAAATCTACCAGGGCATCCCATTGACTAAGCTGACTGGCGCAGTGGAGCCACTGCTCCTCCCACAGACACATTTCTGCTTTAGGGACTGTGTTGTTATACGTGCCTTGGCTTGCCTTAACCATTGCCTGGTAAAAGAGGCTCTGGGCACGCTGCCAAAAACCATGCTGAACTAATGAAAGTCCAGCTCTCGTTTCAGCAGTGATGGATCTCTTCTTCCACAACCCAAATCTCATATCTTCTTCATTTAACAAACGATAAAGCTCAGCAAGAGACTCAGCATATTTTGTGTCATTCATGAACAACATTACATGGCTCTCTAGCAACGCCAATGCGAGATGCCACGCATTGTACGTTTTTCCAATATATTTGATAAGCTCACTAGGCATCCTAGGTTGAGGGTGGCTCAACTGAAGCCCTTCCAGAAGTGCTTGAACAACATTTGGCCGGTGTCCTTGCTGCTTCTTATGGTAGTCCTTCGATAGTAGAGAAATCATAGGTTTAACCAATGCTACCTGTTCTTCCTTGAGCAGGGTTACCCATACAATTGGAAATACCAAGACCCACAAATGATATGCAACATTGGCATCCGTGTGAGCCAGCTCCCTTAAAGGGATGACAACATCAGCCACCTATAATAGAAATTTAAAATAGTTATAAGCCAATATATGAATAACGTGACACCAAATCAATCAGGTGGATAAATACGCCTAGGGACTTATGATAATTTAGTCAACATTTTTGATTAGGTATTATAACAAAGAGAAAGCACCATGATAACACAAAAGAAAGTTTTAAATGACTCGTAAACACCTGAAGTTTGCTGGTCGCGCTCAGAAATTGTGCATGCTTCATAACTATAATGTCAAACATTGCAGTAACTTCTTCGGGACCCTCTAAGTTAGCAGGAGCTTGATGCTGTATTCCAGGACTATCTGAAGGTAAAAGTGGTAGTACCCTCGCGGAATTTGGGGCCAGGCTAATTGGCTTGTCCTCAACTAAGATAGCTAAAAGGAGATCAAGACCTTGTTTGAGCCAAAATACATCACTTAAAGCTTCCCAATCCTGAATTTGAATAATGTACTGCAACCGCGCGAACAAATTTTTTCCAAGTGACTCGTGATATAACAAGAAGAACTTCCTTCTCATCTCAGGATCACTTGCCCTTAAACCAAGCATAAAATGTCTTTCAACTTTCAGAGAGACCTCTTGTCGTAGGCCCAGAGGATACCTATTCATGAAATAGATGAAGATATATTATTATATCCATCTCCTAAAAGCAACAATGTGACACATGGGGAAGAAAAAAAGGAAGCATAAAACATACTTTGTTGAATCGGCACAAAGTCCATATAACAGCTGAAGATACTTCTGATCCCACTCTTCCAAAGCATCAGATGAGAAGTGTTGCTTATCAATATAAGAAAGCTTATTGAGAAAAGTAACTACATCCTTTTGGGTAAGGAAAGAACCAGACAAACCAGATGTGCCTGTTTTGCTGAAATCATCCTCAACCCACCTTTTTATCATGTCTAGTATGCAGAGAAGCACACTAGCATCTGTACCCTTTTCGGAAAGCAATGTGTTCAAAATTTGAGTAACAGATCTTTTGCAATCTGCTATAAGCATGACCGTTTCATCAATAAGTTCCAAGACCGACTTTATATTACATATGACTGCTCCAACATCAGCAGTTTGACGAGAAGAAGTTACTGCAGAATCCGAGTCTGGTCGCTGGCCCTGGAAATGGAAAGAAAAAGGTCTAGGGTAAGCCATGATTGAGGAATGACTAGGTTATCTAGTCACCATCCATTAGTCACATGGAAAAAAAAAGGGTTAAATTACAGGAAAAAGGGATAGAAATGATATCTTGAAGTTGATAATAACATAAACCAATGAGTCTGAGTAGCTAGGTGAAGTAAGAGAGGAACCAGTATAAATCCTGACATTAATAAAAGTCATTGGTGCAAAGCTGAAAAGATGCATAGGAGATTCCAAAACTCACTAACGTGGCAAATACCAAGTAAATTTAAATTTTATTTCAAGTTCCCATACAAAGGAAAGCAAACAGTACTAAACTCTTAGCAGAAAAACAAGTTATTTAGTAAGAATGACGTACTTGTCTAGGATGAGAACCCACTGCTGATCCCAGGTCCCGTGCAAGGCGCTGAAGGATACGCACCAACACATATGAATCAACAAAGTTTTTATGCACCTTGGCCAAGGTTTTGATGACAAGAAGTACAAAGCTTATTGAACCAAAAGAGTTATCATCTCCTGAAGCTTGTGGAGCAGTAACAGTATTCACATGTTTGTTTATTAGCTCATTGACTTTCTGGTACAATAGCTTTATGTCAGGAGGTGTATTGACGGCATCCAGGGGGAATGCAGTGAAGACCATCTTCAGCAAGGAGCACAATGATTTACCAGCATCGAGCATCTTGTGTTTGAAACACGGTTCAAGAATCTAGTGAAGAAACAAACAGTTAATCTAGTGAGCAGTAAACAAACAGCAGTATTGTGTTTCAAATGTTAGAATAAAAGCTTACTGCAGCAAGTATACCTGCGAAATCTGGCTGATGTTGTTCCTAATGAAAAGATGAGGCTGCTTCTCCAGAACTTTGTTCATGACATCCAATCCCTGAGCAAGTGCTGTTGACGGATCTGACTGTGATGGTGGCATGCTGCTCAGCAGTTTTTCTAAATAGTTGAACTTGACATTGGCATTTGGCCAAACCTCCAAAGCTTGTGAAAGCAAATCTAACGCTTGTTTGTACATGGTGTTGGTTTCTCTGTCCTTAGGTTCAATTACCAATGCTACCTGTTCAAGAAAGTGAAATATATTTAAATTAGAAAAAAGAAACTAGAAATGAGGTCATTTCTGCTAAATACAACTCGACTTGACTGATCGATGAATTGGAATAGCTGGAGCAATGGCATGCACATACGCTCTTAGACATGAGGTGACATGGTTACGAGAATTGGAAAGCTAACCAAAGTAAAATATATGCTCAACAGTTGACGGTACAAGAATAAAGCCTTACTCTTATGAGAAAATTAATGATCATTTCTTCCATGGCAGCATTTGGCTTAAATTCCTCGTCAGGCTGGGTAGCAGATCCAGGAGTTTCCACATTGGGGATTGATGATGCACCGCCAGGTGACATAACACAGATTGATTGGAGACCAGGTTCAATTTTGACTCGTTTACTTGGATCTTCTGATGTGGCAGATCCATCTGTTGAACGCTTAGGATCAGCACTAGATGAAGTATGCAACTCATCATTAATCTGACTGGTTCCATCAGTATCAGTCACCATTTTCATTTCATTCTGTCTTTGCCTTTCCCAGCTGACAACCAGTCCAGCAAGTTCAATTGCGAGCCTCCTATTCTCTGCAGTAGTATTATATGGCAAACCTAGACGACTTAACGAATTCACCATTTGAGGAACAAATTGTGCTCTGCAGCTGTAAAAGAGATCAGAATGCCGAACAACAAGTAGGAAGATGTGGATCAAATTTGGGATTGAATGACCTTCCTCCACCAAAATTTTTTTAGTGTATCTTATCCAGATTGGCATGCGTGAATCTCCAAGAGGTAGCCTTTTAGGCAAAGCTGGCATTAAAATATCCAGGGCTTGCTTAACTAGCATCTTATTCTCCGGCTGGCATGTCCTAAGAAGTGCGACAAAAACCTACATCCCATTGGCAAACATTTGTGTCACTTAAAAAATTAGACGAAGTTGTTTTGTATGCATATGCTTCACTTCAACTAATTCAAATTGAAGGAGAAGTAACGTCATAGACAAAACTAATCAAGTGTATGTCATAGTACCATGAATTCTAGCAAACATGCATTATTTAGGCAAAATATGCATTCAGATCTAGCTTCATGTAGTTTGACTATCAACAATCGCACTGTAAATGATTTTCACTTAAGTTAATAATAACTGACCGTCTCAGTCATATACAAAAGTTATGAAATACACTGATATCAGAAGTTTAAGGAAAATCTTTGTTCTCACTCTTCAAGAAAATCAATAAACATCACTGACATACGAATTTTAACGGTACCTGAAGAATGATCTTCTCAGGAGCCTGGTAAGCATCCAAGAAGTGGCAAACATTAACAAATGCCCACTGTTTACTGGCACTATCTTCCCGTTTGAGATGATTCCATCCAAACTTAATGAGCTCTTTCCTATGACTAACCAAGTCACTCTGAAGATACTTCAGAAGCAAGGTTGCTAATTGCAAAAGTTCAATCCTCAAAGGTTCATCATATTCAGCCGAAACCTACAACAATCAAGAGGAGATTTAACAATAAAATCTTAATAATTCTGAACAAGTGGATAAAAAATAAATGAAAAACTATTGTAAACAGGGTTACTACCAAAAACCAGTACGAATCTTCCCCACAATATTCTTGATATTTTTGCTTAGGAAAGAAAAGAAACCTACCTCTTCGGGTGGATCAAGAAGCCTCTCAACAATGGTTTTGACTATATCAGGGTCAATGACCTCCCAAGTTTGACCGTTTTGGAAAGCATGGGCAAGCATTGGAAGAATAAGCATTTGCATTGCTTGAACTAGATGATCATGGCCGAGTTGTCTGGAATGGAAAAGGTTAAGAAAATGCAGGAGAAGTGCTCTTTTCATGTTGGGCGGGTATCCTTCTGCAACCTGATCAATATATCTCATTTGTTATACTACTCCTGAAAAGTGCGAAAACTAATGGGATGAGAAAGAAACTGTAACTAAAATTTAAAATCTCAGATACCTCAATAATGTAGAATTCCTTCAAAAAGGTGTAGTCAATGCGGCTATGGAACAAGAAAATGGAGAGAATATCGAAGAGAACATTCACTTCAGATTTTTCATGTCGTAGGTAATTTAAGAAGCACTTGACAAGCCACTTGCTCTCTTTCACCTTAGTTAGGGAACACAAAAGAGGTCAGTAAACAACTTTCATATATCTTACCTAACTCAAAAGGAAGACTATAAATCATCAAGCATCACAGCTCTATTCACCACAACCTCGTAATTAATAAGTAATCATAATTTCTACATCAATTTACGTTGGCAGCTCAATAAATTATACGAGATGGAATTGAAACAATGTCAGGAGGGTTCCAACAAGAAATCCAAGAAAAAATGTGCATACAATCTAAACACAGGCAATTCAAAAATTCAATGGAAAGAATTTGAACACATCACAGTGAAGCCAAATCTCTAGCACCAGCATATAGCTACAAATCAGCAATCATTAATTCATCACCTGCAATGGTTTCTAAACTCAGACATCAGTTTCAACTTTTCATACCAGGCTATTTCCAGGAACCCCATTAAACTACGCAGCTTTAGCGTGAAACACAACGCAAAGCCAAAAATCATACGTGGTCGAGATAGAAGAAACTACCTGAACTAAATTTAGCTCTTGCTCATTTTGCAAACGAGATATCCTTGCAGGTGATTTCCAAATGAGAACCAAGGTATCGAAAACACTGCGGTTACTCTGCAACCAGCTGGGTATCAGTTTCACCATTGTTTTGATGAGATAGAGCCCCTGAAAATACGCATCCGATGCTATATAAGCCTTTGTTGATGCCACATTAGAACTCTCTAATTTAACAGAGATGTGATTTTCATCTCCAGATGATGTAGCTGAAGGAGTTGAAGCTGCTGTGCCCAATGTAGGATCAGGTTTTGGCAAAATTTCAGGAAAGGCACATGACAGTATCTTCTGTGGAGACTTTGCAAGTTCTTCTCTTAACGGCTGGCCAGCATCTGATCGAATTATATACATAAACCTGCGTTTTGTTTTTAAGGGAGAAAGCAAGTAGTGTTAGCATATTACAAAATCTACTCCAAGCTTACACTAAACTTATAACAAGATGAGGTGAACGAAAGCTTATCATAAGAAAGTATCCTCACCTCCGAAAATATTTTGGTTCACTTAATCTAGAAAGAAAATAATCAACAGCTAGGGCCGCATATCGATTCAAAAATTTGGTAAGCGGTAGACGGTATGGGCTATTAATCTCACTGTACACTTGCCCAGGAGGAAGAGCTGCTTCTAAGTCAATGGTTAAGGTTACAAGTTCATCTAGAAATTTTGATGCAGCATGTGGGAGTAAGTGGAAGAGCTCGATAATAGCTGCCATGGAAACAAAAGATGATTTGTGTTCAAGTGAATAACCATATGACCAGGCATCAATTAGTTATTTAAATAATAATAAAAAAAATTACCAGCTGCTATTTTTGGCTCTTCTCCAGCTTTCCATGATTTCTGGGACTGGGCAAGTTTCTCCGGCTCCAACCATTTTTTAAGGTGCTCCAGCAACTTGCCTCCTAATGTCACATTAAACCAATTTGACAGAAGTTCAAGAAGGCGTGCCAGACCTTGCAGTAAAGGCATACTGAGATTCTTTGTGTGTGCGAGATTAACAAGTATCGGCCTGAGGCTACTCTGAAGAAGTTCCTTGGGCATCCGTTGTTGATTGATAACCTAAATCAGAAAATAGACTTTCAAAAAAGGAAATAAATCTATATAAATAGAAAGTTAAGAATATGATATCAAGAAATAGATTCCTATGATAACTCCATTTCGCAAGTTCCCCATATTCAACAAGGCAAGTATTGCATATAGCAAGCTTAAACCATGGTTGCACACCCAGGCTATTACGAATAGGAATATCCCAAAAAACTTCAAACTATATGTGCATGAAAGAATCCTGGCTAAGATAAAAGACAACTACAAACCTGTCTTAAACCTTCCTTGGCAACCGCCACGATTTCAGGTGCTCTACATGTGAGAGACTTGAAAAACATGGAAATTATTTTGGCACGTAGTTCATTGTGAGTTTGCGTTCGGAAATCAGTCCACGCCATAGTTGTGCACAGAAGCTCAATACAAGCTGTTCGAAGTCTGTTCAATGATGTAAGCACTTTAGGATTCATCAACTTCACAGCCAGACAGTTTCATCAGCCTCAGCAATTTGTAATGCTTCTTGCAGAAAATTCACCAACTCTGGAGTCACTTTTAAAAGGGGGGGCCTCAGAGCCAAGCAAAAAATTCAGAGCTGCAACTGTTCCAACCTGTAGGTAAATATAATAACGTAAAAATTAAAGACAGGGGAAGACAAGAGAAAGAGATACACAAAAAATAAATAGCACTGTGAGGCACCTGTTGATCAACTGTCTTTGATCGGAGTGGACGCATTATAAGTGGCTGCAGTAATACTTGGTACAAAGGCTCCAACAACTCAGTTACCTCACTTCCAGTTCGGCTAGCTAAAAGTGCAAGGCAGTTCTGTACATTTTTCCTCACGGGGATAGATGCGTTGGGATTGAATAACTCTGTGGCAAGATATTCTACAACATCTTGAAAGCTTTTTCTACGC